>NC_028644.1:33475059-33508426 GCF_001406875.1 Solanum pennellii
AAACTGAGGTTATGTAAAACCTCGGTTGGTCTTCTGTAGTTGTTGCTACAGATGTTGCGGTGCGGTAAAGATGTTGATGATGAAGAGATTTTTTTTGAGAATGTATTTTTTGGATGACTGAGTCAGTCTCCAAGTGGGAGAATTGTTAGGTAGTGGAGCCTGATTAATTTTAGGTTTTCCTATTTATTCTCTATTTTAGGCTTTCCTATTTATTCTCTATTTTAGGCTTTCCTATTTATTCTCTATTTATTCTCTGTAACAAAAAATAATCTGATTTATTAATATAAATATACCTCACCGCCGTGGAAGTTCACTAACGGGGTGTTACCACGAAATATTGGGTTTTCTCTTTCTCTCTCTAGATCTCTCATCTCTTTTCTCTTGAAAGTTCTTGTGTGCTTCATTCATCTAGTGTGTGTGCATGAATTCGATCCTAACACTCAACTCGTTTCCTTGTCATTTATATCCTATATTCTTTTCCTTATTATTTGCCTATCATATTATATCTCCTTTTTAGTTACTTGTATTGTACTTTCCTTATTACCTGTTGTTTATACGTGATTTATTTTTTGATCTTTATCAAACAATGCATATTGAGTACTACTTTTCAGTCCTCATACGAAACTTCTATACCTTAAAGATCATAGTATGAGATTTGTACATACACTTGGAGCTTGTGCGTAGAAGCTTTTGCGTTTCAGAGTTACCAGTACCAGCTATTTTGTCTAGGTTAGTCTTTATTTTGTAAGAGATATAGTGTACTTTTATTTTTGTAAAAACCTTATACTCTTATTTTGATAAGATACTCAATTACTAACTGATGTCAAGTCTTGAGGATCATTTCTTGTAATGCTTTAGTTGTTCTTTCTTTTAGTCTCATTGTTTTTAACTTATTTCTTCTTATTGGTTATCTCCCACATGATAGCCCATTGCTATGATTACGGGCTAAGAATTGATATTCAAGAAAGGGGGGTTAATTATAATTTTTTTAGTCAAATACGTATATTATCCAGTTGACTCACATGCACGTTAGTACAATTAACAAATGTAATAGTAAGTGTAGAAAGTAAATAACACACTACATTTTATAATGGTTCATATCACCAATGTAGTGCCTAGTCCAGTCCCCATGGGTTTCAAGGAATTCCTTAAGAGCTTTGAAGAGAGATTTTGGTAGTACAACGATTTTGTAACTTGTTCCTGTCTGATTTGCAAATCAGATTTCTATCTTGATACTACTATTACTTGTGAACCTACACTCTGATTCTTTCTTTTTTCTTTTCTTTTCAATTGTATCACTCACGTGTTTACAAAACTTTATGAAAGATAAAAGAAAGTTATTCTATAAGCTCAGGTGAAGCAGCGTGCTTCACATTTAATTTGAGGGTCGTTTATATAGTCATGGACCCGTGCTCTGTATACAGAGAACTCAAGATTAGGATATTTCTTGATTGAGGCGATTTGCTGATCCATATCCATATCAAATATGTGAATGGTAAATTGCTTTTCCATTCTTCTTGACTTGGTTGGCTTGATCCTTTGACAGATCATCAGATCTTCACGTCTTTTGCTTGATTCTCGTCTTCTTCTTTCTTTGATAGCTTGATGTTATATATGACTTTGATTTGTTGATCCCTTGATTTGATCTTGTCAATCAGTGATCTCCTTAATTTAGTTTCTTGCTGATTTTGAATTGATTCCTTAGATCTAATCTTCCCTTTTTATCAGGTTCTGTAAGAATCAATCATGTATTTCCTTCCATTTTAGTGGTGTCAGTGTGGGTCCATTCCTTTTTGATTTTGTGGACAGTGAGATGTGTAAGTTATGTGTCAATTATCAAATAAATAACTAACTCTAAGGAGTTAACAAAAATTAGGGTTAGTTACTTGTGGAATGTAATAGTTTCCATCATGACTTTGAGAAATCGATTGTGGCACTATAACACTCGATCCCCATCCAGTTGATTTGAGGAAAATAATCTGATTTAAAAAATATCTTTAAAAAAAAATTAAATCAATCAAACATGAGAATATTGAAAAATATTTTCCTTCGTAACAAACACTCTAAATAAGAGATAAATAGTTACTTATGAAGGTTATAGCCTTGTAGGAGATAAGATTCAGTAGCAAAGAATGTTGTAATGTATAGCAAAGAAAAACATCTTAATAATTTCTAAACAAAGTTACAAATCTCAGCATGATAAGAAAAAGTCAACATTTCAAATTAATGCAAAACTATATTTAGAGAATATGTGTCGTGAATTAGTAAACACAAAAAGTCAAATATCTCTTAAAAATCAAAAATCAATTATGAAAATAGGCTTAAATCTCCAAAAAAAAAATGATTCAAAAATTAAAAAAAATTAGTCAAGTCAACAAGAATCAATATGTACAATAATTTGATTTCACAAGAACTCAAATAAATTACTCATTCCATGATAAAAATTAATGTGAAAATATTAGATAAATATGTTCTTGATTTAGGATTCCTATTTGTTTTCCTAAGAAATTCAGTTTAACTTTCTACACGAAAATCATAGCTTTGCAATGAATTCATTTTCAATGTACGAATTATATAGGTATAGGCAAAAATTTAGTATCATCAAATAACAATAAATTTAATAAATAACTTTTTTTCTCATTTAAAGGTTCTCAATATTAGAAAAATTAACATTTGAGATAGTATGATTATATTTTACACCATGCACTACCTATTTGAAAATTATTTAAATAATGTAATAGATTACGCTTATTTAGAAATGACAATTAAAAGGTGTACAAACAACGACAACTAAGGCATTACAACCGTTCATCAGGGATATTTTCGTACTTTTATGTCCAATTACAACCTTTCATGTTCCTCTCTTGGATGCCACATATTTAGCTTTTAGCATCTCCTTTTTCATTTTACTAGTATTTGTAGCCACGCATTGCACGAATAATTTAAAAGATATATAAAATTCTAAATTAAAATTAACCACTAATATTCTTTATTTACTTGTTATATTTTTTAAAAAATAATTATACTATATCATTAACTTTTTGATTTGAGAAAATTAAATTAATGTTATAAATACACAATTTTATTTATTATGATACTAATATATTATTTCCATAAAGAAAATGACAATAACCGTATGTGGATGATGCATTAACTTAGCACAAGTGTAGATTCTTGACATAAATTTGACGGACATTTTATATCATGTTTATCATCAAAGAGATTCAAAAAGAGTCTAAAGAGTAGTCAGTTATATGAGTTCAATAATTGTTAATTTTTAGTTATAATTATAATGTAACATTAAGCACACCATAAACCATCAATTATGTAAATATTTTTACATTTCTTATATTATTCAATATTCAATACTCTACATATAAGGTAAGACATGTACACCACTCAAGCTTTCACCAAAAATCACAGAAAGCTTTCGCAAGAAACATTTCAGCATCAATTTGCACATAACTAAAAAAAAAACTATTAGCGACATTTAATTCTTAATTACTGCTAAATATATATTTTTAACAGCAATTATCACTCTTTGTATATGTCCCTAAAGTCTTTAGCGACATTGATGCTAATGACACTTGACTAATGCTAGTAAAGACTCTAGCACTCTTTATTAGTATCAATATTTAATACCGCTAAAAGTAGTTTTTGTTGAAGTGATACTAGATCCTTGACCTTCACTTATTTATCTCAGGCTTTTCCTCTGTTTTTCTCGTGTTCCAACATAAGCTTGATCAAAATAAAAAGTGCAATGTGACTTATGTGTGTTTTGAAGTAGTTAATCATTTAGAACGTATCGGGTACAAGATAAGATAGAGAATGTTCTATAATCCAAGTTACATGTGAACTTATAGTAGATGATGATCATATAGTACTTATGGACAAACAAAGTATAGTAAATAATTCACATTTGTCATTAAAAGAATGACTAATATCATATTGAAATCAAGCATTAGGTTTTTAAATAACACAAATATCATTTAAGGTTCTACTCGAACACCCCTTCTTCATATTCAAGATGATCATTGAAAATTGATAATAATGTTAATGAAAAGACAACTCAAATAAAATAAAGTTTACAAACTTGCCACTTCTAAACATATATATATGTTTGCAATTAACTCTCTTTTGTGGGATCTATCTTTTCCCATTTTTTGCAAATTGCCAGTATCCTTATCATGTTGATGCTCCTCAGACTCATCAACATTTCCAATAATTATTGTGACACCAATAGTAGTTTCATTTTCATGTGTCTGCCCCTCTCAAGACCTAAATAGATTTTCAATTCTATATATGTAAAATAACTACTCACTCTTTTAATTTGTTTGATCCCTCTCTAACAGAACTTTTTTTTTTTACTTTCTTAATGGTTTTTAAGTAGTTAGTAGTGTAGCCCTATTTTTGCTGCTTCAGTCTCATCCCACTATGTTTTATTCAGATATAATGTATTGTTGTACAAATATTACGGCATAATTGTTTATCTAACTGATTTTCGGTCTCAATTCGTTACAAAAAAAAAAAAATTAGCGTAAAAAATATACACATTAGTTAATTGCAATGTCGTTATAGACTTTAGGGGCAAAAGTGCTAATTGTCACACAGATAATACATATTTAATAGAAATTAAGCTATTGACATTAATTAATTGTCATTAAAGATTATTTTAGTTTAGTAATTATTAGACTATATTTTATATCCGAGAGTGCTTATCTTTGTTTTTTTCAACTATTAATCCCAATGATCAGAAAGATTAATATATATGGCTTCAGACGCAATTAACACAAGAATCATAAATTAAAGCAATATTAGAATGAGATTCATTGTTGAAGACATAAGAAGTCAACAAAATAAGAATTTAGGCGGAGTAACTTGTAATATTCCTCCTAGAGAATTCTCACCAACCGTCCAAACAATATATATAGGAACCTCAGAAGTAATTGAAGATTTTACACTTGATAAGTAGTTGGTAAATTAATGGCTATTTTACTTTTTATTTATTATTAGTAAGAGTTAAATTATTTGATTGAAAATGCTTGATTCGTTTTGATTTTCTATTTTCATTTTGTACTTTTAAATTATAATTATAATTTATTTATTTTTGAAATTTAGCATTTGAATGATTTTTTTCAGATTAATTAGTGACCATTTTTGCTTTTTATTTGTTAATATTAATAAAGTAGAGCAGTTCTTTGTTTTGATTTTTTTTTAAATTTTAAAATTAATAATAACACTCCTGTTTTGCAACGTTTATATTTTGTTTTTCAGATTTAGATAATTAATTTTTTTAGCAACGTGGAGCAGTTCTTTTTTTTTTCTTAAAAAAAAATTGATAATCACACTCATGATTTGAAATGTTCATTTTTTGTTTTTCAGATTTAGATAATTAATTTTTTTAGTTATTATCTTATATAAATTTTGAAAATTATAAAATGATTTTATCACGTTAATTTTAAGTTATTCTTTAATAAGTATATTTAATATTTTTAATTCAAAGTTAAGATAATCACAAATAGTTGATTTTATTATTTAATCCTATTACATGCAATTAATAATTTTTAATTATTTAAAAAATTCTGTTTTTTGTGATGCTGACATGTGTTGTTTAATTCTAAGTATTGACACATGTCTATATTTATTTAATTAATTATTTATTATTAATTATTTAAAATACTGAAAATTTATGATGTTGACATGTGTCATTTTTTCTCCTCCTCATATATATATTAATTATATATATATATATAGACAGATTATCATTTTCTCTCTTTCTTTTATTTGTTCAATTTCTTCTCAAATTTAGTTGAAGTGATTTCTATTGCTATATTTTCGTTGTGCTCTTCTCCAATCTTAGCTAGATTAGATTTTGTATGTACTTAATGTAGAATTTCTGCCTCATTCTCTTTGGACAGATGCTCTTGAAGTTAATTATTTCACTTTAGTTAGCTTAATTTGATTAGTTGAATTGATATGGAGTGTAGTAATGGAATTGCACTCTCTTTTTTGTTGGTGATCAAATTAGTGCGTAGTATTCGATTTCTGGTATTGTTCCAATTTCATGTACTAGGGAATTCTGATGTCTCTTGATTGAATTTTTATGTATAATAATGAAGTAGCAAGTAGCATATACTGCATTTTGCTTGTGTCCTGATTGATTGACTTATTTTGCAGAGTATGGTATATGCATCTGTTCACCAAATATATTCATTTCCATCATTGAAATGATTTGTTTGAGAATAGTAATACTTATGGTGTTACAGTGAAGCATGCATCTTACATATACACTAAAACATCTATTAATTAATATCGACGAGATCATGAAATTTTATTATTTTACAGATACATTATTTAATCGATAAATTAATATTTATTAATTAAAAAAATGATTTGAGATTTAATTAATGTTAATTTTGATTATATCAAAATCATTCTATCTTACTAATTTATGGATCATATTTATTGATTTTATATAAAAACAATATTATGCATAAAGTATGAAGAATACATCAAAAACATTGTATCTTACTAATTTATATATCATATTTGTTGAATTGTCACATTCGTACAAACAAAAAAGCAGGGATAACAAGTGTGTTTCTTGATAAATATATACGTCGGTTTCACCACAAAATGCATTATTAACGAGTTTTGCTTATGGTAGATGATTGTCCAACCCGTAATAGAAATATTGAAGGAATATAAAATGTTGAATTATTTTTCTTGCCATCCAACATGACATTCAAAATACAACTTTGTGATGCTGGGATAATAAAAACTTTCAAGATATATTATCGTGACAGATTTTATCGTAGAATATTAGAAGGCTATAAGTGGAACAAATTAATCTAGCAAAGATGAATGTTTTGGATGCTATCAATTTTGCAATCCCTGCTTGGACAACAAATGTTTAGTAATATACAATAACAAATTATTTTCGACACTGTAAAATTCGTTTGGGGGATGCAATCTTGGAGAATTTGAATGATCCACTTGTGAAAACGTATTTATGAACTTGAGGTTATTATAAATAATCTCGGCACAATAAATTGATGTCAATAACTTGTTGGATTATTCGAGATACATGTTTAGAGGTCCAAAGCTTAGAAGAAATTGTGAATATCATTAGAAAAAACAATGTGATGATGAAGTTGAAGCTGACACTATACCTTTGGAATTAGTTACGGGTACGAAAACACTTATCGCATCCAGAACTCTTCATAATTTTATGGCACAGTTCGAAAAGACAATACCGGAGCTCTTGGATGCAATAAGAAACGTTAGAGATGAGCTTCAACTATATTTAAATTTCTAGAAAAAAACAGAGCACTATAGAAGCAAACTTCACTAAATTGTCTTAGATAATTTGTACTTTTAAAGAATTATGAATTTATGATATTAATGGAACTATATATTTATATAGGGATCTTCTGAATATATATTATCTTATCGAAATTAGTGATTTTTTTATCGGTCCAAATTGAAATCGAAAAAAATATTACTTTGAAGAAATTATTAATTTACCGAGTATTAATAAAAGTTTTGATATAGATGCTTGGTTACTGAATGTATTAGTTACTAAATGTAATAGCTTTCAAAGTAGCAAATCTTAATATAGGGGTGACAATTGTCAAGATTCAATCCAACCCAAATTAATTAGGATCAAAATGGGTTAGACCTAAATGGATTAGATAACGGGTTATAATCAATTTGCCCAATTTTACTATGTTTTATTTGTTATTTTATAAGCTTTTAGTATCTAATATTTTTTTGTCTTTATTGTAACTTTATATAATATATAAAATAAAAAATCTCAAAAATCAATTTGGGTTACCTATGAATCCAATTTTTAACGGGTTGAAAAGAGTTGAGATAACAAATAAGTGAATTAATAACCAACCCAAACCTAAATGTGTTGGGTAGGTTGGATTTTATTTTTGGGAAAATTACGCTGTTAAATAAACTTATACTAATTAATTACTCATCATAGCTATATTTGCTATAATTACCACTCACAATTAACATTATAGATTAATTATGTGGGCTGACATCGAGTTTGTATAATTAGTTACATTTGTATATGTATCATTTACCAGAATATACAAATACATATGTATAATATACGATTATTCAATCAATATACATATACAATTCACCTCTCTCTCACTCTCTGACCTCTCTCACTCGCCTCTCTCCTCTCTCCCTCAATCTCGCTCGCATCTCTCCTCTCTCTTCCAATCTCGCTTGTTTTTATACAAATATTAATGCATATGTATAATATACACTTATTCTAACCAATTTACATATACAATTCACCTCTCTCCCACTCGCTCGCCTCTCTCCAATCTCGCTCGCCTCTCTCCTATCTCGCGCGCTTTTTCTCCTCTCTCTCTCTCAATCTTGCTTGCCATATATACAAATACATATGTATAATATACAATTATCTAACCAACATACATATACATTTCATCTCTCTCCCGCTTTTTGCCCTCTCTCTCGCCTCTCTCTCTCTCTCCCCCAGTCTTGCTCGCCTCTCTCCTTCCTATAACATGTATCTACGAATTCTAATTATGAAACTATAGGTATGGAAAATAATTAGACTATTTTTAAGTGGTTGTATGTAAAATTTCCCCTTGATTTTTCTACCCCTAACTTAATATATCCCGAAAAATTCGTTAGCGAAAGTCGAAAGATCTATTGTACTTGCTATTATACTGCTTATGTATAGAGACTAGAGTTCATGAACTTGAAAGCTATCCAATTACCATTCGTAAGATTCTTTTTTTTACTATCATATATGTCTGACATCATCTAGCTTCTTTGCTTCTCCAACAAGCCCAGATTCTAATTATGTGTTGGTGGAATCTAAAGACCTAATTGCAAGACTTTTTTGTTTGAAAAAAAGATTCCTTTCCAATAATGAAGAATCGAAGCTATCAGATAACTCTAAATTCTTAATAAAAATATTTTGAGGCCTCAACTTCCAATATTAGAAATTTAATTTTTTTTAAAGTTTTGAACCTATTATAAATATTTTTTTTTAATTTACTATTTTTAATTACCACATTACATAAGAAGACACTCATCCAAACACTATAATGAATTAGTATGAGAAGAAAAGGCTAAGAGAAATGACCAAATCATTTTCGAACGTAAGTTAGACACAGGATTGGACAACAAGTCAATTTATCCACCACATGTATTGCACATATATTTCTTATTCTTATTTTGTTATTTTTTCTTTCATTCCTTAGTTTAAAGAATAAAAGATTAAACTATTTTTTTTGTGTGTATTGTAATTTAATTTCGTATTCGAAGAAAAAATTTGGTCATCTACAATAAGTTTTACAAGAATATTAGTGAAACATAAATAAATTTGATTATCAAAATAATAATTATAAATTGGTCATTGAAACAAAAAAAAAGTCAAAAAAAATATGTTTGACGAGGATTAAATTTACTCATATGGGATTATATTTTTTAGAAAAAAATAATAAAAATTTAGATTAAAATTATTATTTTTTTCATTTCCGTTAGAGGAAAAGGGTATATGTTAACCATTTGTTTACAAGTAGGGGTATATATGAGCCACTTTCATAACAAGGGGTATATCAGCTCTAAATGACAAAATTGAGGGGTATATCAGACCCTTTTCCCTATTATTTATTTACACATGAGTAAGAGTCCTAACAAGCCCCCTCAATCTAAATGGACAAAATGACAAATAATTGTCATGTATAAAAGAAAAGTGAGATGAGGATAATCCTTTTGTAAAAGTATTTTACAACAAGGTCTCATTGAAAAACTTTATCACGAATATATTGCAAAATCACATCAATATGTTTGGACCAATCATGACACACTGGATTATGAGTCATATACATAGAGTTTACATTGTCACACATACACCAAGCTCAGTAAGAAAATGCCGAATCCAAGTAGTTTCAGCAACAATGTTGGCAATAGCTCAATACTCCACTTCAGTAGATACAGTAGGTTACTTATTCGCACGCCTAGAGATAAGTTTAGAGCCTAAAAATATTGCAAATCAAGTAATGGAACGCCGACTATCTATTGCTGAAATTACTCTAACTGTGTGCTGAAAAATAATCTCAATTGAAGAAACTAAATTACTAAATTAGTCATGATAATTGTTTGCTTCATTTTTTTTACCTGAATTATGAATTGAATACATTAGATAAGTATATTATCCATGTTGGGCCCGTGCGAGACATGACCTTACATTTCTAGTATTATATAATGGTAAAATTTTTAATATATTTTATAGAAGGAAGTATTTAGTATAAAAAGATTTAGTTTATTTCATAATTCTAAATATAACTAAAAGAAAAATATGACTATTATGTCTACTGTAAAATCTATTTTTTAAGGGTAAACTAGACAAATTTAATTTTGTTAAACACAGTAGATTAATGCCTTATTTTTCCAAGTTGGTCTAAACTGAAAATCCTTCATCATAAAAACTCAAAAGAGCCGCCAACCTTACAAAACTTCAATTGAAGGTTTTACTCAAAGGAAACGCACAGAAGAAAAATAGTGGGAGGATACCGACTTAGTGATTTGTCAGAGTCAATCTTACTGTACATCCTCTCTATGTTTCCAGAAGCAAAACAAGTTGTGAGAAGACATGTAATATCTAGGTGACAGAGATTTCATTCAAATTACGTTGAAGTATCACTCAATTTTGTTTCTTAAGTTTCAAATAAGAAAGTGTTTAGCATAAAAAGATTTAGTTTATTTCACAGTTCTAAATACAACAAATATAAAAATATGACTATTTTGTCTACTGTGAAATCTATTTTTAAGGGTAAAAGAGACAAATAAAATTTTGTTGTAGATTAATGCCTTATTTTTCCAAGTTGGTCTAAACTGAACAACCCTAGATTATATAATCATAAACTGAAAAGAGCCACCAACCTTACAAAACTTCAATTGAAGGTTTTACTCAAAGGAAAAGCACTGAAGAATAATGCTGGGAGGATACCGACTTAGTGATTTGTCAAAGTGAATCTTACTCTAAATCCTCCCTATGTTTGCAGAAGCAAAACAAGTTGTGAAAAGTGTATACCTAGCTGATAGCAGGTTTCTTTACGTTGAGGTACCACTCAATTTTGAACCCTCTTATTTAGTCCATTCTAGTGAGCAGAAGTAAATGAGATTCTATATTTCATGACTTCCACTAAACAAAGCTTCATTAAGGTCTTTACTAAAAATTCACAACTTTAGTTTTTTTTTTTACATTTTCTAGGATAGATTTCCTAAAAATGTTGATTTATCGATATAGTTTTACTGCGAAACATGCTAATGTTGAATAATTTACTTTGGAATTTTCATTTTAGTGATGAATACGAGTTTCTTCAATTTGCATATACGAATTTATCCTTGAAGATTTTGGTTTTAGCTAGTGTTGCAAATTGAACCCTTCCATTAATGTGAACTAGAGTGGTCTCGTTCCTCTTTCATTGATATACACGTATTTGATGGAGGGTTAATGAGAACAATATTTGATATATATGTATTTGGTGGAGACCACTCAAGCTCAGATTAGTGGAAGAGTTCAATTTGAAATACCCTAAAACCAAATTCTTCAAGGATGCATTCGCATATGGAAATTGATGAAACTCATATATATCACTAAATAAAAAGTTCAGAGTAAATTCTTCAATAATATAAGGTTTCGTAGTAATATATACCGATAAATCAACATCTTTAAGAAATCTCTCTTGGAAAATATAAAAAAACCAAACTAATTCTGAAATTTTAGGAAAGACATCCAATAATGAAACTTTGTTAAGTGGAAATTGAGAAATCTAAAAATTAATTTTCTTTTGCTCACTAGAATGGGCTAAATAAGAGGATTCAAAATTGAGTGATACCTCAAAGTACTTAGAATGAGGCCTCCATCACCTTGATATTACGCTACTTCTCACAACTTGTTTGCTTCTGGCAACATTGAGAGAATTTTGAGTAAGCTTGAATCCTACAAATCACTAAGTAAGAATTTGTCATGCCCCGAGGCTACCCCCAGGATGCGGACACGATCACGAGTGTCCCAAGCTAATTTTTCTGGCCTATTATAAACATACTAAATAAATTGAAGTAAAGAATGTTATGCGTAAGCTAAATCATGAGTTAAACTAAAATGATGGAGAATATCCATAAACTATATGAATATATAAGAGTTTAACAAAAACTGAAAGGTCTAAATCAAATGCTAAAGCTGAATCTATATATATCTGAAAATAACTTTTAACTAACTACAAGTGCCGGGACATGCCATATCTAAATCTAGAAAAAACTGAAACTAAGACTAAAAGCAAAGGAAACATGTCTATTGTCCTCGGAGAATGAGGACTCACCATTGATAATGTTGATATGAAGATCAGAAACCGATCTATGCGTGATCTGGAAGATAAAAATCTGAACCTACATCAAGGGAAGATGTAGCACAGAGTCTGCGTCAGTACTTGAGGTACTGAGAAAGCAAAATAGAGTAAAACTGAATAATGACATAAGTGAACAAAGCATATAACTGGGCAACGATATAAGATAAGCATGACGCTATACTGAAAATACTGAGCATGAGCTAATTGAATGCAATGACAAAATTTATAATATGCTGAGCCTAAAATCTGACTATAACTCATAACATGGTCAATGCAATATAAAAACTAAGGGAGTTACTAATGACCTAAATAAAATAACATGAGCTAAATGTACATTCAGATATATACGCCCATTGAGAGGACCCAATATACCCTCGAGAGGTATAGAGGCATGACTGATGTGATCACTAAAATAATGCCCACAGAGGGGACTTACAACCTATGGGATACATATTTCTAGGACTTAAGAGTGATCGACCCTAGTCTACTCGATATTAAGGTTCTCCCAATTGATTATTTAATTAACAATTAATGACTAAATTTCTATAATTCTGACATGCTAATTGAAAAGTCAACATTAATGTACTGATAATGAATTATTCAAATCTGAGACATGTATATTTGAAATATCTGACCTAGCATGTATATTCATTAACTTAAAGAACTACACAACTAGGGTTCTGAGTTTATGAAAGAATCTATGCAAAACCATATTGAAATCATGATAATCTGATTAGGAACATTAAAGTAACTAATTCGTAAGGATTTGCTGAAATTCTAGACACCCTAGGTATAGATAAATTAAGGGAATAAAGAATTTTGAGTGAATTCTATGGACCTAATGGGTGAAAGGAATCCAATAATGAAATAGCACATACATGGTGACGAATTCCATGAAGAAATCTTTAGATTTCGGGGCTAGAACGGATGAAACCTTGTTGATTTCTTGGAAAGGGGTTGGTCGACTTCTTTCTCCTCTTCTCGTTCTAGTTTTCTAAATTTTTATGAATGATTTGCTTAGGGTAGATTATAATTAAGTTAATAGGCTTACACTGATCAAACTAGGGGTTAAACAACGTAGGTTAGGGGTTTAATGCATAAGAAAAAGATCAAATAACCCCGGACTTAAATTCTGTCAGGGACCATCAGACCGTTGCTTGAACGACGGTCTGTGATGGTCGGACATCGTTTCCGACTTGGAGTTGAAAGATAAGGGTCCAACCGACGGACCCAGACCATGGACCGTGGTCTGACCAACGGTCCGTAGGTCATGGCGTGGGTTTACCCTTAGCCAAAAATTTTTTGGCTTTTCTGGGGAGGGCTGAATGTGGCTATCCACGGACCACCAACATGGACCGTGGCTCACCCTACAGTCCGTAGGTGGTGTATGTCGGTGGCGCCAGCATCTTCTGAAACCTACATTTTGATAGTTCTAGCATACGAGATGTTACAATATCCACCCATCATTATTTTTCCATGGAGTAAAACCTTCAATCGAAGTTTTGCAAGGTTGGCTGCTCGTTCGAGTTTATGATGATATAACCTAGACAAACTTGAAAAGATATGGCATTAATGCACCTAATGGAAGGCTTTTACAAAAATTGTATTTCTCTCTTTTACCCTTAAAAATTAGATTCACAGTAGACATAATAGTCACTTACTTATTTTATTTATATTTAGAATGATGAAATAAACTAAATCATTATATACTAAATACTTCCTTATTTGAAATATGTATGAAATCTGTCCATTATGTAACATCTATTACATTATTTAAATCATTTTCAACTAGGTATCATAGGGTGTAAAATAGAATTATACTACCTTAAATTTTAGTTTTTCTAATATTGAGAACCTTCCTATCAACAAAAAAAATATTCATTAAATTTATTGTTATTTGATAATACTAAAGTTTTGCATATACATATATAATTCGTACATATATACTTTTAGTCTTTGAATAAGATTCTAATTAGAACTTTGACTCAACCACATAGTTTTGTTAACAACAGAAGGTCCAAAGATATCTAACTAGATCCCTAATAGATCAACCAAAAAACACAACATTAGGAATACATTTGAACCTCTCAGAAGCAACCTTGGAAAAAGTTATGGAGTTAACGAAAGAAATTATCTCAGGGTAAACGTAATGGAGTAAAAAACACGATTTAAATGGTACGACAAGGAAGTCTGTTGGAATCAATATAGATGAGAAGCACACACTTGATCTTTTTCCATAATGTGCATCTAAATAGTCAAACAGAAAAAAAAAATTATATTTGATTTTGAATACTGCAATGGCCATGTCTGATAAACTAATTATCCTGGATAAAGAAGAACAATCAAATGTTCTTTTGGGGTGACTTTTTCAGAATTGTAATGTCATAAAAATTGAATCATGACAGCGGCTAGCATAAACCACAGCAGGAAACAAAAATCTAAGATAACATACGATAAATAAAACTTGAAATAGCTAGAATGGAAGGAATAATTATATAAGAATAGGGACCTTGCATAGATGTATACATACCGGCATAAAAATAAAAGATGGCTCCTCAAGAGAGCAACAAAGATAAATATACACAAGCACCATACCGCGGACGAGGTTTCATTGGTACAGTAGCACGTACAGTACCAGGATATGACTACACAAAATATAATTGTCTAACGAAATACAAAATATAGACACCAAATTAAAAAAAAAGAATCCATCCTGTAGATACAAATAGCTCACGTAAAGAAGAACAATGGGGCCTCTATTGAGATATGATCAACAAGGATGATTTTGTACTAGGCGTTGCATCAGAAAAAGATGTAGAAGTGTAGTATGAGTATCAAAATATGGGGTAATAAGTACGTATCATGGATGGCCAAGATTAGAAGACACTAGACACTATAATATAAGAAGAATGATAGTAATAACAATAAAGTCCAAAAATACAATAGAGAACCGAACTCACAAAAATATATAATGAACATAATTATAGTAAAATTAATCATGCTTCATGTATGAATATCATGCATTAAGGGATGGTCAAATGCATATGTGGATAATGTGGAAAAGTAAAAAGTATCAAAATCTCCTTGATGGCTGCCCGTAGGCTCCTCGAGACATTCCTTTGACTTGTCGGATTTCAACTGCAGATGGAATGAAATAAGACCCGAAAAGATCCCTCAAACTCATAATAGAAAAAATTGAAAGGATCATTTGCCCATCCAAAATGTGCGTGGATTCATAACAGAAAATAAACAATATAAGAGTCTTGGTATAGTCACCGCAACCCATAAGTAAAAGTATCACATCTATCTAAATCATAAAAGAAAACTGGTGAATTTAAGTGAAAATCGCCTGAAAACCTCAAAATCTCATGCATTATGTATATCTTTCATAAAAACCATGTTTCAATAATAAAATTAGTGTTATGCTCCTCGAGAGCTTAAATATAGTAAAAATTGAGACATCAATATTTTTTTGCCTCTACCTCATGTTATGTGATGATTGGTAGATTTACACTCATTTGATACTTATTTAATTCAACAATAACTATCCTTAATGCCTAATTATGTCCTATTCTAATGATGTTTTGATTATTTGTATCTATGAAGGCTAAAGGACAATCAAGGATGAATGTCCAAAAAATTGCCAACAATATGAGAAGAAGTATAAATTTCATATTGTTGAACGCCAAGAAGGGTGGATCACCTAATGGATATGATCTTGAACAAAAAGATAGTGGATAACATTTGAATTAATTAAGGAAGGTCGGCGAATGAAAATTGAAATGACGGCTCGCCTAATGATAAAGTAGAACATGATGACCATCACTAGAAGGAAAAAGTACATGAAAAAAATTAAAGGCTTGAAAGGTGGTACTCGTTAATACGCAAAATAAGAAAGGAAAACTCGAACGAGCTTAATGAATGAGGTTAAAATACATGAGCCTAGATAAAGTGAAAGGCAAGCTGGAGAGTAGTTGGAGATTTAACTAATATGATAGGCGAGCCCGACTAACTTCACTCAATGTCTCACACATTTAGTTTTAGGCTAAATTTTGGGAAATTATAAAGAGCCCAAAGAAGAGAGAAATTGAAAATTTGGGAATTTTGAAACCTGAAATATAGTAGAGAATTCATGATATATTCTTAGAGGGTGAAACACTTTACTTTGTGAAGAACGCTTTTAGTTTTTGGGATTTTTTTTGACTTTGCTCTTAAAATTAATAGATTGAATGAGAACACAAAGTGGTTTTTCTTGTAACTTCTTAGTCACGTTTTATGCATGACTGCTTTCATAAAAGATATAATTTGTTTACTCTTTTTGATGGGTGGTGGAAACCCCAAAATCTAGGAGTGAAATCATGGGATTGGATGTTGATTTAATGTAGTGAGTATTGTATTATACTCTGTTTTGCTACTGTTCATACAAAGATTTGGTTTAATTAGAATGGAGTTAACTTATGGGTTTAGGTTGTAAATTTAATTCCTATTTCTGATCTCTTATTGAATGTCGAAAGAGATTGATGGAGTGAGTAATTAGTTTGATACTTGAAATTTAGGTTTGATGTATGTAAATTGCTTGAAAAAATAGAGTTTATGGGTCAGATCTATTTTACCTATTGTTGAACCATAAGAGAGCAAATAGTTTAAGAAATTTGGTTGTTTAATATAGCACATAGAAGATACTAAAAGAAGATTCTGCGGAATGATGCTATGAGATCAGAAGAAACTTAGTGTGATTGAATATTACCTAGCCTATCAATGATTTTACATTACTATAGTGCAATACAATTACCCCTTTGTGATATTGATTTCGAATCCCTGCACCACTAGATTACTTGTACCTATTTGAAATTTTTAAATCATAGCTTAATTGTGACTTTGGATAACATATTCTTTTTATTATATTTTGTGGAATGATCCCCCTCACTTGTTTTATTGCTGCATACGAGTGAATTTTACTTTCCAAATTTCTTAATATAATTCTTTGCCTTGTATCATTCTCTGTGGGATTCAATCTCGACTTAAAGTTAATCATTTTTATTGACAACGATCACTTAATTTTGAATTGGTTTTGAGGAGTAATTTGATCATTAAAAGAAACGGTGCCACTACATGCGAATGATGTGTAGAAATTCTATTTGAGAAATTAGTATATAATGTTTTTTGATGTAGTAGATTGTTTTTTGGTGTTGTGATATGATGATCTGAAGCTTTAGAACATGAATGACCATGGTAGTCAATACGGGCGAAATGACAACATGGGTAATTTGAATGATATGCATGTGAACATCATTCAAGCCATGTGACCAGTTCCAATACATCCGACAACCGTCGAGACAGTTTTCCATGTAACGGGAACAATGCTACAATTGCTCCAAGTACTAGAATTTTTAGGTGGCTTAGCTCATGAGGGTACCGATGAACACCTTCAAAATTTTGTTAAGGTATGTGTCCTTTTGTGTTCAAAAACATCTCACAAGTGTTTGTAAGGTTTGGGTTGTTCCCTTTCTATTTGACGGGTGAAGCTACAAAATGGTTAGGCGAATTGCAAAATGATTCTGTAACTTGTTGGGAGGAGTTAAATGAAGCTTTCTTAGAGAGATTCTCCCCACCCACCCTCAAATATGGTTAAACATTAAACCCAAATCCAAAATTTTTAAATAATTGGTGGTGAACCAGTACACAGACTTGGAAGCGGTTCAAGAAATTACTCTTCCAATGTCAAACACATGGCGCGCCGGACAATTTTCTGTTGAAATACTTCTATTGTAGCCTTGATTAAGTCAATTAAGATTTGGCTCAATAGTTTTTCCAAAGAGGATTAATCCGACAAACGTATGAAGTAGTAATGTTGTTTCTAGATAACCTGACCAAGGTAAACTGAGCATGGCATACTAAAGAAGACCAATTGTTTATTCTAAAAATGAGCATGACCAAAGAACACATCAAAAAGGAAAATGACCAATATCACATGGCGAAAATGATGACCTAACTCTATTTGTAGTCCAAACATGTCATGGGTTGAGGACTTAATTCTATAAATGCGGTTGGAACAAGCTTTCAATAGTGCCCAAATTATGCAAACTTTAAGGCATTATACAATGAAGAAGTTGAATACTTAGGAAACCAAATGGGAGGTTCTAACTGAAATTACCAACGAAAAAGTGGGAAGTAGGGTTGGAACAAGGACCGAGACAACAACTAGAAAGGTTTAAGAGGTAAAAATAAGATCAAGAGTAACGTCTAATACATGCTCATCCTGGAATGAGTCATCAATGTGAAGTTCAACTTACCCTTTCTTCTCCACTTCAAACCACTTATGTCTTTGACCTCAAAGTGGAATTCTCGTAACAACAACACCCATATTATTAATCTTTGATTAGAATCTTTTTTTCTTATCTCATATCAGAATGCTGCATGGTCAGAGTGAAATAAAACTTTAGTTCTTACCAGATATACTCTGAATTTCTCAAAGTCATACACAACTACAAATAATTCTTGCTTAGTGATAATGTAATTCTTTTGAGCTCCATCCAATGCCTTGTTTGTGTAGTATATCACATGCAAGGTCTTGTTAACACATTAGTTCATATGGCCCAGACACCGTAACACCTCGTATCTCAAAATGAAGAAAAATACTAGTTTTCAGAAAACTGGTGCAAGTATCGATAGAACGCCCATGGACTGTAAGTGAGACCGCGGACCATACATGGAGTTCCATTGTTAAGGCCTAAATATTAATAGTCTCTGATCCCACCCATGATCGACCAATATGGTCCGTGGTTGGACCTACGGACTGTAGGTGAGGGTCAACAACCAGTAGAGGGAAATTGTTGTTGGGTCAACTTCAAACAGTCATAGGTTTTAACACAAAAGGAATTCGGTGGCCTACGACCTAAAATGATAGATAATTGAATCCTCTTTCCAACTCCACTGAGTTTGCTAAATTCCATATCGAGCAAAAGGTTATGCTCATTTTAGTGAAGCCTTGTCGGGCATACTTGACTGACAACCTCTACCTACGGTTGGCAGGTCAAACAATGGTCCATAGGTCCTTCCGTGGATGGCCTTTGTCAATTTTTTTAGGTTAGGGTCATTTAGGTCTCTTTCCTATACATTGGGCCCTTAAACTACATCGTTAAATGTCTAAACTGTGTCGTTTTACTCAGTCTAAGCCATAATTTAGTCAGACTTACCCCGAATCCTTATTCTCTAAAATTCACCAAAACATAGAGTGACAAAGAGGAGAAAGATTCGACCAACCGCTAAAGAACACATAGCACGTTTTTTTCAATTCTAGCCCCGAAATGAAAGGATTTCTCCATAGATTTAATCACCAGGTATGTGGAATTTCACTAGTGGATACCTTTTCTTCCACTAGGTCTCTAGATATTAGTCAGATTATTGATACTCTATATCCTGTTTAGACCTAGGGTTTTTAAAACCTTGGAGAATTATTGTGAATTAGTTGTTACAGGGTTCCTAATCCAATTATCATGATTTTGTAAATTCATTGTTCCTTACATGAAACCCAGAACCCTAGTTGTGTAGATTCTCTTAGTTCAGAATTACACTTGCTAGGTCAATTAAAAAGATAAACATGCTCCAATTTTCAAATGTTACATTGTCAGTTCCTAAATGTTGCATTTGTAGATTTGCATGTCAGAACATTGAGATATCCAGTATTTCATTTATGTTGATAGACTTAACACTTAGTTGGACTAGGGTTCAACATACCCTTACAGTTCCATAATTATGTTCCCCCTAGGCTTATAAGTCCCCTATGTGGGCATTAAATTTAGTTATCACACTCGTCAAGCCTTTATACTCTTGGCAAAGTATATTGGGTCCTCTTGATGGGGAGTATACATCAGACTCAACTTTTAGTTCAAGTGGTTTTATGTTAGTTAATAGTAGCTACCACAGTTAGACACTAGTTTGTTTGACCATGTTTTTAGTTATACTTAAGTGTTCAATTTCAACAAGTTAGTTTAATGATTATTACTTAGTCATTGCATATATTTCATCTTTTACGTTCATTTTATATTATATCATTGCTCAAATGCTTGTTCATCCTATATGCTTATTCAACTATTTTACATATCCTTCATTCTCAATACATTCCAAGTACCGACACATACTCGACGCTACAGTCTTTCATAATGTAGGTGCAGGTTTTCAGTCTCCAGATAACACTTAGATCGATTCCCAATTCATATTCAGTATCTTCAGTGATGAGTAATAATACTTTGAAGACAATAGACATGTCTTTTATATTCAGTCTGTTAGTTCAATTTTATGTTTTCCTAGAGTTATCTGGGAGCATGTCCCTACAACTCTAGTTTTTAGAGGCTTTTCATTCATAGTATTAGATTCATCTTTTGATTTGAGCAAATTTTCAACATCGTTGAACTCTTAGTAGTTTTATATATATTCAGATCAATATTGGTATTCCCCATATTTCAGTTATCTCTTGTTTTAGCTTCTGCATGGTATCTCTTTATTTAAATTGTTTTAGCATGCTTATGATATACCAACTTCATGGTAAGCTTGGAGTCACTCGTGATCCTAGGTCCCATATTTACGTCGAGGGGGTGGCCTCGGGGCGTGACAAACACATATGAAGAAATAATCACCAGGGGGATGAAATTAATTTAGCCTTCACACATTCAAAGACTTTGGTGAATGCTTCATCAAAAGTGAATATGGTGTTCTAGTTTAAAGAAGTTCTTAATGAATCGTTGATAGAACTTTGCACGCCCCAAGAAGATATGAATTCCCTTTATAGAAATAGGTAAAGGTAGCTTTTCAATAACTTCAATATTCGCCCTACCTATATCCAAACCTTTATTGGAACTTTATGGACTAGAACTATGCCTTCCTTTACCATGAAATTGCATTTTTTCTAGTTTATTAATAGGTTCGCCTCTTTATGCCTCTGTTGTTTCCTGCTATGTTATCACAAACAAT
The DNA here is from genome assembly GCF_001406875.1 of Solanum pennellii. Lineage (NCBI taxonomy): Eukaryota > Viridiplantae > Streptophyta > Magnoliopsida > Solanales > Solanaceae > Solanum > Solanum pennellii. Next base: position 33,496,440 of record NC_028644.1, read on the forward strand.
CATCAAAATTGGTACCACCCATAGAGAAGTCATCCATGAATACCTATTAAGTTTCTTCAACCATGTCTGAAAAGATGGGCATCATACATGTCACGACCCGGATTCTTGAATCCAAATTGCAACCGGCAACGTTGACCTCTCAAAGGTCGCAGACAAGACTCATCTTGCATTCATCACATTCATATAGTTATTTTTAGCGGAAAATTTAAAACTTTTTATATGTATGAAGAATACATAGACTTCATATTATTATTCACTAGATACATCATATACTAAGATCAACATAAGAGAACAACCATCTAACATAAAGAAACAATTCGAAACTGAAGATGAATATATCATAAATAGTTTGCCAAACATGGCCATATTACAAAGCTTTGAAATGAAGGTGCAAAAAAACGCAAGGGACAACATCAACTAGCTGTGTATTAAACTAAGGCTAGACTAAATCTGTAGCATCCTCGAAATCAATGAGGACCTACCAAACGGTTTGGAGAAACGCTGAAGTCCAAACTCCTGCAAGTGTCGTCAACCTGTCCTCTGACCTGCACATATAAAAATAGTAAATAGTAGGGGGTTAGTACACCACTCGCACTAAGTGTGGGTGTATGCATACATACACATAAATATATGCATGATCAATGAAAATTCTTCCTAAACGACATGCTATTTTTGGAAAGTCTGGTCACTAGACTTTCTTAATTCATTGGTTGTGAATTGTGGAATGAATATGATGTGATTTAATGATTTCAAAGCACACAACTCATTTTCTATATGATTACAATATATTAGTATCATCAACAAAATTTTAGAACAACTCGGGCGAATATTTGAGATTTTGATCCTCTTAGGACGAGAGCTCCTCTTTGTACATTTAGATTATTTTTCAGTCTTTTTTCTTCTTCTAGTTGTGTATTTCAATAGTTCTTTTGGTCCTATGTTTTACTTACAAGTGTAATGATTCATTGTAGTCCCCTACCCACAATGAATCGATATAAGTAATCGAAGGACTAAAAAATGATTTCCCTACCTTATAGTGAGTCATTCTGTACACTATATATTCATTACCTTTCATAAACAATTCTCTATCGATCATGCCATTTATTTCATTACTTTCATGTTTTATATATAATACATTTAACAAACACAGAGTATGGTTCATTCGTTCATTTGTAATTCACATTATTTATTTCATTCATTCGTAGGCTGATATAAACACCAACTATACCTAGGACGAAGTTTAAGACTCTCATCGGGATCATGAAGTGCAATGACCAAGAATGACCTAATGTCATTACTTGAATCTGATTTCACCTCCTAATTGTCTTGCACAAACACCTTCGGTATAGTTCATTTCATTATCTTTCATACATTGAGGAACTCCAACCTTAACCGACATAGATCATGTTATCATCATGAAATCCAGTGTCTACCCCACACTGAAAAGAGGTGGAATCACCGGCCAAAGTGACCCAAATAATGCTAGCGTACATGGGAATTGAACCCCGTCAGATCCCTATATTGGTAGTATAGGTTGGAAGACTAGGATATATAAGGAGACCCATATTCGGCATGCTGGATAGTATCATCTAATGAGAGTTACGTGATGCCCTTCCCTAAAGAAGGCATCACTGCTCATAGATAGTCTATCGATGCTCAGTATAATGTTCCATTTCATTCAACTCACACGTCATGGAATATGTCTTCTAGTATGAGGACATCATAGATCAATAGATGATTTCTCATCTCATCATTAGAATTAAGTATACATTAGTCTCAATACTTTCATTAGAGTGAATAGAGGGACTGGTCTCTTCATTAGCTTTACACTCTCATAGGTGATTGACATAACCTATGCTATGAGTTCATTAATGTAGAGATTGGTATCACTTTGTTGGTATAACTTCACACATTTTGGGAGATAATATTTTGGACATAGTTTTGATAGCCAAATTGTTGGCATAAACCAAACTTTCACATATGGTGGTCATTTGAACTTCATTTGTTGTAAGCCACAGTTTTTACATTCAATAAAATTATAATTATCATTAAATAAACATCCTATAACAGTAGACTCAAATTCATAAACAACTCATAACAACTTCATCTTTCTCGAACACAAAACTAAGCATTATGTGATTCCTTAATCTGTGTCACTAATCACTCAATCATCCGAATCCAATCTATAGACCTCATTAATCATTAATAAATCAAGAAAAATCAGTTAGAACCACATACCAAAAACATAATCAAGACTACATCTATATACTTAAAGAATTGAAAACAAGGATAACTAGGGAGATGGACGTTCAACAATATCATTAGGAAACAGCCCTAGTTTCAAAATTCATGAGTTTTTAAAAGCCTCTTGGAGAAAGAATTATATGAGAGAAAACCCATACCTTAAGTAGAACTTAATCTACCAAGACCATCTTGAACGAACCTTGAAGAAACCTCGAAGAAACCTTGAAAATCATCTAAGAAATTTTCTATTTTTTTTCTTGCGTTTTGTTTACTGTTTTTCTCACGCTTGTTTTGTGGTTTTAGTCGTGTATTTGTTTGAGTTTGAGTGTGGTTTTTAGGTTTAGGAACTGACCTTGACTTATTCAACTTAGGGTTTAATAAGTTAAATAAATAAAATAATTAACTAATTACTAAAAACCCCTCCTAAGTTGACTAAACATAGGAGAACATAACACTTAGTCAAATCTGGAAATTGGTGTTGACTATGGTTTTGGTCAACATTTTGACTTTATATTAATCAATTAAATCCTTAATTTAATAAATTTAGGTACCTATGATAAGTACTAAAGTACCCTCAAGTCATTGGAACCAAAATTAACCCTTTTGGACCATCCTAGGTTAAGTACTAGATGTTTCTTGAGTTGTACTAGGTTAGTGTAAGAATTTCAGTTTTGACCCCTTTAATTTAATTAATTAAATGGATAATTTAATTAATTATGTGACCTAGGGTAATTACGAAAGTACCCTAAAGTCGTTATAGCCATAACTAATCCGTTGAACCATCCTAGGTTAGGTACTAGGTTGTCTATTTCTTATTTTAACTAAATTCGGGAAATTGTTTTGGGATTTCGGTTTTTCGACTTTAAATTAATTAATTATGTTGCCAAATTAATTAATTAAGTATCCTAGGGTAATTACTAAAGTACCCTTATGTCTTTAGGATCTTAACTAACTCTTTGGACCATCCTAGGTTAGGTACTAGGTTTTCCCTTTCTTGTCTTAACCGAAATCTAAAATTTCCTTTTTATTTTCGGTTTTAGCCCTTTTAAATTAATTAATTAATTTGCTAAATTAATTAATTAGGTAACCTAGGGGAATTACTAAATTACCCCTAAGTTGTTAGGACCATAACTAAACTTTTGGACCATAGTAGGTTAGGTACTAGGTTGTCTCTTTAACTAGTACTAGGTTAGTGTCAACCCGATTTTGGTCCAAGGTTGTCGGGTGCACTAATGGGTCCAATTCAGTTAGTCCTAGGTTAGTTAGCTATTTGGGCCAGAAGGTAGAGTCTAAAATTTGTTAGGAAGTTAGGCCCCACATAGAGTGGTCCCTTATGCACGTTTTTGTCCCCTTAATTACCCTAATCGAATTCAGTTAGGGTGGTCCCCTCATTTGGTGCTTTTTTACATGTCTTGCACATGTTCTTGCGCATGGGTTGGTTTTACTTTCCTAACTAACTATTAATTTATGGTTCCTTTGCCAATATTTACTTATTGTTGCAAGGACCCTCACTATGTCCTTGGGTACTTCTTAATTTACATGATCGTTTTAAATGATCATGTGCTATGACAGTAGGCTTGACACTTGGATGCCTAGTACTTTGTGTGAAACTATTCTAAATGGATTTTTCTTTTAGCTTAGGGTGTTCATTGCAGGTACATTTATTGAACATAAATCTTGGATTGGGGTGTGACAACCGAAAAAGTATATTTCGTATTTGTATATGGAAAATTGTCTAATATCCCTTAGTCAATTTTTCTATACTATGCCAAATATTTATCAATATTGGGCATTAGGGTGCCTATGTAGCCCTAATATAGGCACCCTAATAGGTTATCCTAAGGGCATACTGGGCTCTTCATTAGACATATGATTTTCCGGAATGTTACATTATCCCCCCCTTAGGAACATTCGTCCACAAATTACACTTAGACGTCACTTAAACAAGAGGGTGACTTTTGAGATTTACTCTATCATTCTTAAATGTTTCTCTTTTGTGAATATCTGATTCACACTTATTTGGATGATTTATATCATTCAAGCTCATCTGAAGCTTCATATTTGAGATTGAGGAATTTCCTTCTCAATCACACTTAACTTAATGCATATCGCAAATCATGCAACACAAAAATATGCCTATGCTACACAAAACAACAACATAAAATGCAAACTTAACTTCGTTTTAACTCACATAGTGCTATTAGATGACATACGATTAGTGACCTACTACACAAAATCGACTAAAGCACTTACACTTATAGTTTCTTAAACATAAACCAGACTTAGGAAGAGTATATCTAATCCCCCGGATAACATCTTTTTGGCCTTAAGATTTGAACCTAATGACGCCCAACTTAATTTCGAAGGGACTTGCTACTATATCATCTTCTTCTCTACATACCCCTTTGGCCTTAACACTGTCTCCCATGGGAGTACTAACTAGAAACGGTTCATGTAAGATCTGAGGAAGTAAGTCAAATTGATTAGCCATAAAAGGAGTTACCATAGACAAGGTAGATACTGGACCTAATAATGCATAAACAGGAAAGGAGGAGACAAGCAAGTTACCATTATCCACATCCGTGGACTTCTCTTGTTCCTCTCTTCCTTTCAACGCATAGAACCGGTTTCTCTTGGGGGGTTCAACAACAGAATTTTGCCGAGGTTGAGCATCTTCTTTGGCCTATTGGATTTGAACCACGACCTTCTCATTTTAGCCCAACTTATTTGGAAACTGAAGCCTTACTACCCTGTTTCTATAGTCCATTATAGCATAACACTTATGAAGCAAATCCATGTCTAAGCCATATTCTTGAGTTGATATGTAGCCAACTTAGCCTTCTCCTCCTCATCAATACTTATAGCAGATTTTTTGACATTACCATGCATTCACCTCCATGTTAACAACCACATTCACCACATGTCTTTCATCCACGTTGGGCATTTCCATTATGGCCCCTTCCTGGGAATGCCAGATCTTGAGCCTAATGCCTTTGACCACTTGGCCATCCTAATTATTGTGTGTATTTTTTTATGCATTCAGACAATAAGGAAGTTAGATACTTATAGTGACGCATAGTGTCAAAACTCTAGATAGAACGATAAAGAGTAGAAGAAGGGAGAAATTCCTATCATCGCATAGTCTGTAAGTCATGATTGTGGCGCGCTTCACAACCATAAGCCAGAAACTACGTAATGTGGTTTTGTTGAGCTTTAGTTCCTAGATAATTTAACCTCATGCTCTAATACCAAGTTTGTCACGACCCGGATTATGGAATCCAAATCGCAACCGGCGTCGTTAACCTCTCAGAGGTCGCAGACAAGCCTCATCTTGCATTCATCACATTCATATAGGTATTTTTAGCGGAAAATTTAAAACTTTTTATATGTATGAAGAATACATAGACTTCATATAATTATTAACTAGATACATCATATAATAAGCTCAACATAAGAGAACAACCATCTAACATAAAGAATCAATTCGAAATTGAAGATGAATATATCATAAATAGTTTGTCAAACATGGCCTTACAAAGCTTCGAAATGAAGGTGCAAAAGAAACTCTAGGGACAACATCCACTAGCTATGTCTAAAAATATGTCTATACTAAATCTGTAGCATCCTAAAAATCATGAGGACCTACCAAACGGTTTGGAGAAACGCTGAAGTCCAAACCGCTGCAAGTGTCGTCAACCTGTCCTCTGACCTGCACCTATAAAAATAGTAAATAGTAGGGGGTTAGTACACCACTCGTACTAAGTGTGGGTGTATGCATACATACACATAAATATATGCATGATCAGTAAAAGTTCTTCCTAAACGACATGCTATTTTTGGAAAGTCTAGTCACTAGACTTTCTTAATTAATTGGTTGTGAATTGTGGTATGAATATGATGTGTTTTAATGCATTCAATGCACACAAATAATTTTCTATATTATTTCAATATATTAGTATCATCAAAAAAATTTAGAACAACTCCGGCAAAGATTTGTGATTGTGATCCTCTTAGGACGCGAGCCCTCTTTGTACACTTAGATTATTTTTCGGTCTTTTTCTTCTTCTTCTTCTTGTGTAGTTCAATAATTCTTTTGGTCCTATTTTTTACTTACAAGTGCAATGATTCATTGTAGGCCCATACCCACAATGAATCGATGTAAGTAATCCAAGGACTAAGGAATGATTTCCCTACCTTATAGTGAGTCATTCTTTACACTATATATTCATTACCTTTCATTAGACATTCTCTATTGATCATGCCATTGATTTCATTACTTTCATGTTTTATATATAATACATTTCATATACACAAGACTTTGGAATCGTTGATGTAGCATAAGACATATCAAGTGAGGGCCCAACATATGGGACTTCAACCCGAGGGCCTTTTTTGGCAAACACAGAGTCTACTTCATTCGTTCATTTGTACTTCACATTATTCATTTCATTCATTCGTAGGCTGATGTAAACACCAGCTATACCTATGATGAAGTTTAAGACTCTCATCGGGATCATGAAGCGCAATGACCAAGAATGACCTAATATCATTACTTGAATCTGATTTCACCTTCTGATTGTCTTGCTCAAACACCTTCGGTGTCGTTCATTTCATTATCTTTAATACATTGAGGAACTCAAACCTTAACCGACATAGATCATGTGAGCATCATGAAATCCAGTGTCTATCCCACACTGAAAAGAGATGGAATCACCGGCCAAAGTGACTCAAATCATGCTAGCGTAAATGAGAATTGAACCCCGCCTGATCCTTATATTGGCAGTATAGGTTCGAAGACTAGGAGATATAAGGAGACCCATACCCGGCATGCCGGACGGTGTCATCTTATGAGAGTTATGTGAACCACCACCCTTCCCGAAAGAAGGCATCACTGCTCATAGCTAGTCTATCGATACTCAGTATAAAGTTCCATTTCATTCAACTCACACGACATGGAGGCTTTTTCTAGTATGAGGAAATCATAGCTCAATAGATGATTTCTCATCTCATCATTAGTATTAAGTATACATTAGTCTCAATACTTTCATTAGAGTGTATATAGACACTATTCTCTTCATTAGCTTTACACTCTCATAGGTGAGTACGTTTTGGTAACATTTACTTACACTATTGATGACTTGTCATCCTTTTCTTTATATTGATGAAATGTGTATTGTCCTTACATAACATCTTTTGTTTTAATGAGACTTGTCTCACACATTCTAACACCTTCATTCGTGTGTATTTTTAACATAGTAGCCTAGGTGTAAGTGAGGCTTGTCTCACTTCTCTTAACACCTCATTCTAGTCACTTTCATAACTTAGACATCTTTAGTTATGTTATTTATTACTCACGTTACTTGCTTACTTTCATTTGATAGATTCATATCATCGTTTATGGACGATGAAAGCTTCACTCAATGAATTATATATGTTCATAGTTCATTTGGCTAGGGCATGTTGGGACTTGTCCCGATGAATGGCATGTTTTTGGATATGGATTCATTTAATTACCTTAGATGTTCTTATATTGTCATTTCAATACTTTGGCTATATATGATTAGCACAAAATTAGTATTGGCCTAGAAAATTTGAAAACTTACATCATAGCCAATTTATTGGCACAAGCCAAAGTTTCACTCCTTCATGTTTAGTTTTGTATACCTTAGCCATTAGATAATCTTTAAATTATTTAAAGATAACATTATATACAATTTGATTCATCACTTTTAGACGATGTATTATTAGCCATTTTATTGGCATAAGGCAGACAATTCATTCAAATATAATTTCATGGAATCATTAGCCAATTCTATTACATATTTTGAAAATAATGTTGTAGACAAATTAATTGCATAAGCCAAACTTTCACTACACTTGAAATTTTAATCTTTGATTAACTTACAAGAACAATTCAATTCTTGGTTTGGCAAAGCTATGAAGTTATTTTGGCATTATAGATTCATGAATTAGCTTTGATTCTTTATGAAAGCTATAACTACTTATTCATTGCTGTTACGTTCACAAGTTTGTGTGGACAGGGTATGTTGGGACTTGTCCCATTGATTGGCATACCCTATGTTATGAGTTCATTGATGTAGAGATTGGTGTCACTTTGTTAGTATAACTTCACACATTTTGGGAGATATTATTTTGGACATATTTTTGCTAACCAATCTGTTGGCATAAACCAAACTTTCACATATGGTGGTCATTTAAACTTCATTTGTTGGAAACCAACCTTTTTACATTCAATAAACTTATAATTATCATTAAATGAACATCCTATAACAGTAGACTCAATATCATAAACAACTCATAACAACTTCATCTTTCTCGAACACTAAAATAAGCATTATGTCATTCCTTAATCTGTCTAACAAATCACTCAATCATTTGAATCCAATGTATAGACGTCATTAATCATCAATAAATCAAAAACTTATAAAATCAGTTAGAACCACATACCAAAAACATGTTCAAGATTACATCTATATACTTAAAGAATTGAAAACAAGGATAACTAGGGAGATGGACGTTCAACAATATCATTAGGAAACAACCCTAGTTTCGAAATTCATGAGTTTGAAACGTTTGAAAAGCCTCTTGGAGAAAGAATTATATGAGAGAAAACCCATACCTTAAGTAGAACTTAATCTACCAAGACCATCTTGAACGAACCTTGAAGAAATCTCGAAGAAACCTTGAAAATCATCTAAGAAATTTTCTATTTTTTTTCTTGCGTTTTGTTTACTGTTTTTCTCACGCTTGTTTTCTGGTTTTAGTCGTGTATTTGTTTGAGTTTGAGTGTGGTTTTTAGGTTTAGGAACTTACCTTGACTTATTCAACTTAGGGTTTTATAAGTTAAATAAATAAAATAATTAACTAATTACTAAAAACCCCTCCTAAGTTGACTAAACATAGGAGAACATAACACTTAGTCAAATCTGGAAATTGGTGTTGACTATGGTTTTGGTAAACATTTTGACTTTATATTAATAAAATTAAATCCTTAATTTAATTAATTTAGGTACCTAGGGTAAGTACTAAAGTACCCTCAAGTCATTGAAACCAAAATTAACCCTTTTGGACCGTCCTAGGTTAAGTACTAGATGTTTCTAGAGTTGTACTAGGTTAGTGTAAGAATTTCGGTTTGACCCCTTTAATTTAATTAATTAAATGGATAATTTAATTAATTATGTTACCTAGGGTAATTACTAGGTTGTCTATTTCTTATTTAAGCGAAATCTGGAAATTGTTTTGGGATTTCGGTTTTGAACCCTTTAATTTTATTAATTAAGTTGCAAAATTAATTAATTAAGTAGCCTAGGTAATTACTAAAGTAAACTTAAGCCATTAGGATCTTAACTAACTCTTTGGACCATCCTAGGTTAGGTACTAGGTTGTCCTTATCTTGTCTTAACCGAAATCTGAGAATTTCCTTTTTATCTTTGGTTTTAGCCCTTTTAAATTAATAAATTAATTTGTTAAGTTAATTAATTATGCAACCTAGGGGAATAAATAAATTACCCCTATGTTTTTAGGACCATAACTAACCTTTTTGACCATACTAGGTTGTCCCTTTAACTAGTACTAGGTTAGTGTCAACCCGATTTCGCTCCTAAGTTGTCAGGTGCACTAATGGGTCCTATTCGGTTAATCCTAGGTTAGTTATATATTTGGGGAATTATTTAGAGTATAAAATTTGTTAGGAAGTTAGGCCCCATATGGAGTGGCCCCTTATGCATGTTTTTGTCCCCTTAATTACCCTAACCGAATTCAGTTAGGGTGGTCCCCTCCTTTGGTGCTTTTTTACATGTCTTGCACATGTTCTTGCGCATGGGTAGGTTGTACTTTCCTAAATAACTACTAATTTATGGTTCCTTTGGGAATGTTTACTTATTTTCCCAAGGACCCTCACTAATTCTTTGGGTACTTCTTAATTTACATGATCATGTGCTATGGTACTAGGCTTGACACTTGGATGCCTAGTACTTTGTGTGAAACTATTCTAAATGAATTTTTCTTTTAGCTTAGGGTGTTCATTGCAGGTACATTTATTGAACATAAATCTTGGATTGGGGTGTGACAACCCAAAAAGTATATTTCTTATTTATATATGGAAAATTGGCTAATATCCCTTAGCTAATTTTTCTATACTATGCCCAATATTTCTCAATATTGGGCATTGGGGTGCCTATGTACCCCTAATAGGTTATCCTAAGGTCATACTGGGCTCTTGATTAGACATATGATTTTCCAAAATGTTACATTATCCCCCCTTAGGAACATTCGTCCCCGAATTACACTTACACATCACTTAAACAAGAGGTTGACTTTCGAAATTTACTCTATCATGCTTAAATGTTTCTCTTTTGTGAATATCTGATTCACACTTATTTGGATGATTCATATCATTCAAGCTCATCTGAAGCTTCATATTTGAGATTGATGAATTTCCTTCTCAATCACACTTAACTTAATGAATATCGCAAATCATGCAATACAAAAAATATGCCTATATTAAAAAAAACAGCAACATAAAATGCAAACATAACTTCGTTTTAACTCACATAGTGCTATTATAAGACATACAATTAGTGACCTATTGCACCAAATCGACTAAAGCACTTAAACTTATAGTTTCTTAAATATAAACCAGACTTAGGAAGAGTATATCTAATCCCCTAGATAACATTTTTTTGGCTTAAGATTTGAACCTAATAACGCCCAACTTAATTTCTAAGGGACTTGCCACTATGCCATCTACTTCTCTACATACCCCTTCGGCCTTGACATTGTCTCCCATGGGAGTACTAACTAGAAATGGTTCATGTAAGATCTGAGGAAGTAAGTCAAATTGATTAGCCACATAAGGAGTTACCATAGACAAGGTAGATCCTGGATCTAATAATGCATAAACAAGAAAGGAAAAGATAAGCAAATTACCATTATCCACATCCATGGACTTCTCTTGTTCCTCTCTTCTTTTCAAGGCATAGAATCGATTTCTCTTGGGGGGTTCAACTACAGAATTTGGCCGAGGTTGAGCATCTGACTTGGCCTATTGGATTTGAACCACACCCTTCTCATGTTAGCCCAACTTATTTTGAAATTGAAGCCTTACTACCCTGTTTTCATAGTCTATTATAGCATAACACTTATGAAGCAAATCCATGTCTAATCCATATTCTTGAGTTGATATGCAGTCAACTTAGCATTCTCTTCCTCAACAATACTCATAGCAGTCTTTTTGACATTACCATGCATTCACCTCCATGCGAACAACCACATTTCTCAATAGGTTATCCTAAGGGCATACAGGGCTCTTCATTAGACATATAATTTTTCGGAATGTTACAATACATCATTTTTAAAAGTAGTAGGTGAATTACATAATCCAAATGACATGCTTTTGAACACAAAAGTACTATAAGGACATGTAAAGGTACTTTTCTTTATATCTTCTGGTGCAATTAAGATTTGGTTGTAACAAGAGTACCCATATAAGAACTAATACAACCCTTATCCTACCAACATATCTAAACTTTGGTCCATGAAAAACTTTGGAAAATTTTCTTTCAAGGTCAATTTGTCCTTAAATAAACATAAGCAATCGTTATGAGGTAAAGAACAAAATTTGTAGGTTGGGGTCGATACCACGAGAAATATGATCAAGACTTAAACTTAACTGACGATATTTAAGAAAATAAGTAATTAAAGGGGCGGTGTGTGTGTGTGGG
>NC_028644.1:33508607-33570755 GCF_001406875.1 Solanum pennellii
GGGGGAGGGGGTGGAGGAGGGGGAATTTGTGAAAAAAATTTGGAAAATTATGTAAGTAATCAGTGAGCAAGATTCAAACTTCTAGTTTTTATCAAGATGAGAAAGTAACTAGAGTGTATGTGTTCCCCAAAAGCTAAAAACTTGGTAAATTTTAGTAATATAATCCCTTTCCTAGTGTATTACATGCAAAGTGATAAGTTATGTATCTCTAAATCCTTGGTCCTAGAGAATTTTACCCCGCACATTGGTCCAGTTACGTGTGTACAATTTACTAACCCTAACCTTTATCTAGTATTAGACATCACATCGATGTATTACTTAGTTTTCACCCTCGCACCAATCTACATTAGATAATTAGATAGTATCACATTAAATCTATGTTGATAATTCTTTTCTTATTAACTACCTCCTTGGTCCGGCAAGTAGCAACAAGACGAGTTGTAACATGTCACTCATTAAAAAGACTTCTAATAGAAAGAATTATCAATGTATGCAACAACACTATACAAGAATTGCTTACTTACTGTTCATACTTTGTTAATCTCTCACGGTTCCCATAACCATAGTTGTGGATTAGTTACCCATATTTGCAAGAACAAAATTCATATTCTTCGATGAAAGAATCATGAACTTATGTAACAAGAAGGATAAACTTAAAATTTCAGCTTGAATTGCAAAGTCAAAGTCTTAAAAATATGCTTTAGAAATCAATAATTGCCAAAGTTATAAAATTGATCTCCAAAGTCCAGATTTATCACAAGAATAATAAAGTCTAGCCTCCAAAAACGAGGTTTACTTTCCCTATTTATTGAAAAATAAGTCCTAAATAAAACGGAAACAAAATAAGGAATTAATGTTTTAGACGTGTCTTCAATCTACGACACTTCTATGGACCTTAGGTCCCTTTTTGTCGCTCAGGACTTAGGAAAATTTCCAGTCTTCAAAAGATCGACATCTCTTATATTGGATGGATCAATAGGATGGACTGTAGATCAATCTACGGTACGAGGATCCTCCTATGTAGCTACATACTTAGAATTTTAACCATCAGGTACTGGAACCAACTCCATGAATGATTTGACGGAGTAACTTTATGGTCCATAGATAAATCTACGGAGCATTAATTGCAATCGTGGTTCCACACTTAGTCTAGAATTTTCAGATCTTTAGCAATGCCTTGCCTGGCCTTGTATGTTTATATCTACGGAGCGCGTGAGGACCTATGGTCCGTAGATCACCTCGGTAGATGCTCTTTCTGTACTTCTTTTAACTGTGTCTCCAAGTTTCCATGTCTAAACATATTTCCTGAAAACATGAGAAAAAAACATAAAAACCAATACAAAATGGCCCTAGACACACAAAAATCTTAAGTGAAATGTATCAAAAATATCGTAAACTCACGGTATATCAACACCCTCAACTTAAATTCATCGTTTGTCCTCAAGCGACACACTAATACTCTAAATGACACTTGTATAGAAGCAAGCAATTCAAGCTTAAGCAATAAAATGGCTCTCCATCTCGACTCCCTTCTTTGGTGCAAAACTTTTCTCTCATACTCAATAAGCTAACTCATGCGGATCAAAATACGACAAAGATCGACCAATCAACACGCGACATTCACTATTTTACTATCACCAAGGTACCAAATTTCCAACAATGTAACTAGTGACCTTACTTCAAATGATATCCCTTTTTTGTCACAGAATGTCATATGGTTTTGGATAGAAGAATTCATTCAACACTCACACTCTGAAGTAATTTCAAGTACAACTAGTTCTCAATGCCATATGCTTGCCTTTATTCTCACTACTAAGACTCTCCAGACTAGATTGTGGGATCACATTAGGACTTTCTTGGCTTGTAACATAGGCTCAGGTTCAGGTGTGGTACATTTAGGTACTTTTAGAGACTTTCTTCCCTTTTTGACATTAAATTATACCTTTCTTTCTCTTTTTGCCCCTTTTTTACACATCCTACCTTTTTCTCTTCTTTCCCTTGATTCTTTTCGACCATGGATGTGACTTTTAGACTTTGTAGCTCTTTATTATTCGCTTTTCTTACTTTTCTTGTAATTTCTTCTTTTCTTTCATTTTTAAACAATTATGCTCAATTTATTTCACACCAAGTCACATCCTCTTCTTTTTTTCCCTTTTTCAACACTACAATCTTTTCATACCCATTTTTATTTTTATTTCCTCTTTCATATCCACCCTCAACTTATAAATTTTCCATTAGTGGAGGTGCACAATACTCGATGTTGGATCTGGGGAAAGATTGAGGTCACTTTTGCATTAGCCACCCTCAACTTAGACTTTTGGCCTAAGTCGAGGTATACATGTCGAAGGAGGGATCAGGGCCATCAAAGTAAATTATGGGAAGGTGAGTTACGGGTTTAGAAAGAATTAGTCTTATTTAGGCTCATAACATTTGGATCAACAAGAATATTTATTTCATTTGGTTGGATTCTTTTAGGGATTTAGTAAAATTTTTAGAACAAGGGCATATGATCACTTCGTAGCCTTTAGAGTAGATTATCTTACCAGGACTAACCAGACAAGTTCTAGATTGGCACGAAAGTTGTTTGAACAATCAATTATTCCTACACACTCTTGGCACATAGTTCCGTTATTAGATTAGCTAGTTCAAGTGAGAGAAATTAATGAAGTCCAGTTGGTTCATTAACATGTCATACTTAGAGCCTACACATTCAGCTCATTCTAGCCTATAAATTTTAGCACATATCTCATATTTTGAAGGATATAATTTTCCAAACAAAATAATGCCATCATGCTTAATTTTTTCTCATACTTAAACACACACAATCATAACACATGATGGTTCAACAAAAATTAAGTAGTCTCTCAGGGAAAAAACACAGGCAAGAAAATCCCAAGAGAGGATTATGAGTTAGGTTACTCAGTATTCACCCTATAACTCATAAACTGTTTACCCCACCCCTAATAAAATAGGTGAAATTGTACCCAATGCACACAAAAGCAAAAAAAAGTAATTGATTTGGGTGAAGCAAACTTGTGGTGCATAGCGGTGAAGAATAATCAACAAGCGGGTGGGAATGGTTTCCCGAATTCCGCTACAACAAGATTGGGGCCACCCTTAGTTGGGCCCAAATCTTTTGTCACAATACCCTCATTAGTGATATCAGTTGGTCTCACTGCAATATCAATGGTAGGAGCACATCACTGTCTCTGTAGGCAGACCCTTCATTATTGGCGTAGAACTCGACGTCCCAATAACAATGTCACGAGCATAGAACTCGATGCCTAAAAATAATCTCACGGGCCCAATGTTGACTCAATTGGTAATCTAGTGTAGAGCCCTTTTTCGCTTGCTTCTCTTTCTTGCACTCCCTTTTCTTGTTTCTGTCATCCTCAGTGGCTTCAATAGTGCGACTAGATTGGTGTTTCTTGCCTTGGGAATGAGTGGGCATGAGCTACCCCTTTGCGTCTCAACTGACTAATGTATCTATGACCATATCATCAGACACTACAGTCGATGCAGCCCATGGCTCTACTGCAAGTGGGGAAAGAATGACATTGAAATCAGCCTGGAGACAGCTAACTCAGCATGGAAGGAGGACATATCTGTAGTAGGGGTCAGTCGCTCCAGGACTATCAATTCAAAGGCGTGCAAGCGATTATTAATGGCCTAAATCTTGTGATCTATCATAGCCAACATTCTTCGCTCTATTCTGGTCTCGGCCTCTGCTATTGATTTTTGCATCCATGGCCGGACATAATGAAGAAATGTGGCCATGCGGGCCTAAAATTTCTTTACCCTAGCCAGTGGCACAACAGTAGATCCTAATGGTTGGGGGGCGGGTCTGGAGGAGCTATGAGCCCGAATAGAGGCCTGAGAAGAGGAGGCAGGGTAACATCAGTATGGGCTGGAGGGGAAAGATGATCACCCTAATCTGCTCCATAGAATCAACAGACTCTATGTCCATAAGGGTTACCTAAACATGTGGCTCTCTACGCGGTGCTTCCACATTTACCTCATCCCGTAAGAGGCCTATATATGGTGTTCTCGTGGCTGAATCAAGTTGTCACAGTGCCCGATTGGAACTCTTCTCCTCGCATAGTATACCATTTATAATCGAATTCCGCTGCATTGACTATCCAAGAGTGATTAGGGTCGTGACTATAAAGAAAGTGCCCGAATAGTGGTATTGGAGATGTCCACAGACATCACACAGTCACGACCCAAAATTACCCCCTAAAAGCTAGGGTAACCCTTAGGTCGGACAATTCCATACTTGACCTCTCGGAGGTCTTGTACAAGCCCTTATACATCATTCATTGCATAGATATGCAAAGTACAGATAATTAAAATTTTTTATTCAAAAACATAATGAGGAATCCATTTCATAAAACTTTTAAAATATGTCTCATAAATCATCTATGACATCACTAGTACAATAGTCTTGGGTCACGACAATAAAAGTCTAAAAACATAAAAAGACATAAAAGACAACATAGTAGTGATGTCCTCGGATGCTATGAAGAACTACCAATCTTCTTTCCTTGGAAGCCTTGAAACTCTACCCTTGAAATCCAATCAATATCCTAAAGACCCTACATGGAATATATGTAGAAAATATGCGTTAGTACGATATGTACTAAGTATGGAAACTATCCCAACAAACATAAGATATCTCAAAAGGTTAGTCAATAAGAGACATAGTCATAAGAGATAAAGACATAAGGATTACATATACATCATAAACATACTAAAGCATCTTAAAACACATAAGAGTACATACTTACTTACTTGTCCTTCTTACTCAAGTGAACTACATCACAAGTTACCTCGAAGTATACTAGTGAAGGCTAAGGTAGCATCCCATACTACTACTAAAGCTAAGTACATCTCTTTGGTCATTCTTGATCATAATCCACTTTCATAATTAAAACCTTATTTAATAATGTCATATGAGAACTATGCCCATAAGCCAACTCAAAACATACTTGTGCAATGCATGTAACACATCCCATACTACCTCACACCCTAACATATCTTGAAGTCATCATATCTTGTTTCTTTAAGTCTTTAGTAACCTTACTTCTACTAATGGGTAATAACACTCTTATGATTCTATCAAAACATGCTTGTGCAATGTACATGGGGAATCCCATACTACTCCATATACTAAGCCTATCTTGAAGTCATCCTTAACATGTTCACCTCCCATTGCTTTACCATCTCTTAAATTCATTTATTAAGATCCTCTCATGTTTAGTCTACTTTATTAGGAAAGGAAACTCTAGTCCAATCCTATCTTCAATCTCTTATTCATTAGTGACCCTATGTTATACCTTGTGCAATGCGCTTATGATGCCCCATAACACCGCTCATGCAAGGTACTACTTTTGGATCCTTTTCTATTACATCTTACTTTGGAGCCTAGCCCATATCTTTATCTTTTGAACAGTATGAGATACTTCTTTAAGAATATCTAAGTTCCTTAATCATATGGATCCTATGAGATACTTTTTAAGGTATGTCTTGATCCCTTAATAATCATGAACACTACGAGATACCCCTTGGGCATGTCTAAGCCCATTCACACATTATGAATACTACGAGATACCCCTTGGATATGTCTAAGTTCATTCATTGCTTATGAACACTATGAGATGCTTCTGAAGTTTTAAGTTCATAGAATATGGAGATCTGTACTAGGATACCTTGACTCTACTACGTGAAGGCCTCTCACCTCATGAGACCTACTTGGATAGTCAAGACAACTACTAGGTATGGATATCCTTTATAATAGGAGTCTAGACCCTTGCTAGAATATCCATCCCACTTTGCATATCCACCTGGAGTCAAGCATATACTCCAAGGTTTACTTGTCAAGCCTTGCTCAAGCTTCTCGCATGGAGGGATATCCTAGACAATCTCTCCATGCTCAAGTGAATTCTATCACTTTCAATCAATCATCCTAAATCTACAGCCAACACAACAATCCTAAGGTTCATTATTCATCAATTCATTCTATATTCATTCATATGCAGATTATAATCTTCTAACCTTAGATTTCTTGTCAGATTCTTTAATACTAGGTGAATATAGTCATAAATCATACATTAAGGTTCAATTCAAATAAGACCAATCCCAATTCATCAATCCTATTCCAAATCATTCTTATATGATTTAATCATAATCAATTTATATATAATGTAATCACGTTAGGAAGAATAAACACAAAACCTTCATCAAGTCTTTAATGGCCTAAGATCACTATGATCTCCCTAAAACTCAATTATCATAATTAACCATGAAAACTCCATATAAACTGTATATAATCATCATATAAATATCATTGAATGTTACCCACCAGATTGGGATCACAATCAAGCCTTACCCAAAATGCAATCACAACCATATCTAGATTGGGGTTCTTTGGATTCACAATTGAATGAAAACTAGGCGTCTTCATGGATGGAAGAATTCATGAATGAATAAAATTCACATACCTTATATTATAGCCTCAATATTATCTTGAATCCTTGTAGAAATTTTCCTAAGTTGTTGCTCCCAATTCTTCTTCTTCTCCGATGGTGTTCTTGAGAGTTTTAATGTGAGGGAATGGTTTTGATTTTGATTCTAGAGTCTAGGGTTCTTTTGTATTGTTTAAATGGTCATATATTACATAAAACCACCTAAAATAACCTCCCATGCATTTATTTGGATGTCGGGTGAATTTTCTAATTCACCTCTTCACTTAATAGTGAATTGTGAAATTGTTGCAGCCCTCATCGATGCTTGTTGCCTACGGGGCGTCAACCAGGCGACAAACGTCCTGGAAAGCCATAGTTCTGGTTAGAGACTGCTCCAAGGGAATATTTATTAGTAGAATAAGTCTCAATCGACGATCCCTATCGATGGGGCGTCGACCAACCCACAAGGCGTCTATTGCCTCGTCGATTGACACTGCCCATGTAGTGTCTAGGCCATGGTTGGGGTCCTTCTTCAGGGCCTTTTTTCGGGGTCCTTGGTTTTAGGAACCATCCCTATCAATTTGAGCCCCAAAATCAACCTGAAACCTCATAAAACATACTAAGGCACGCTAGCACGTCTCAAGGATAACTTTTAAACATCACTAGACGTTATTGGACGTTTCACCTCCAAACTCTCCTAAACTCTACATACTAATTATTAATACCAAGATTGACCATTTTAGGACCTTATAACCTCATGACACTCATTTTAGGCTCTAATTACACCTTAATTTCTTTTGAGGTGTTACACTCACAAACTAGTGGCGCTGTGAGGGGTGCCTGGCAATGGGTTGGGTACTATTATGTATAGAACCCTGTAGAGCAGACACATATGAAGCATAAACTCCCTCACAATATCCTTGTTGTATGTTTATGGGTATCGGGCCATCCACTCATACTTGTGTTATTAAAAGAGACAATTGATCTGCAGTATAGTGTGTAGGCTCCCAGTGAGGACTAAACGCTCCTCTATAATAAGCCAGTCCATGTTTTATTTTTCATTTAATATTTTGGCATCTCGGTAGATTTTCATGGCCCCTCGACTCACCATCTGGTTGGTTCCCCTTCCACTGGAGTAGGTTCAGTGTTAGGTGGTACGAGCACATCTCCCTAACTGGTAGCCTTATCATACGCGGCAACTTGAACCTAAGAACTAGAGCCGGTGGCGAATTCCGATGCGCATTGTGCAGTGGAGTCAGACTCATAATAGGAAACATACCCAGTCGGTGACCCAATTAGTATATCGTTCTTATTGGACTTAGAGGCAGTGACTACGTCGTAGAGCACCTTCTTGGACTGGATTTGAATGGCCTGGGTGGTGTCCTCTTTGTGGTGGGGACATACTTAGGATCCTTTTCCCCTTCTGCATCACTATAAATCAATTTCTAGGAAGGTCTAATTGATTTAGACTTACCCCTTTTTGTGGAGATTGCTTTTTTATGGGCCATTGTACCTATGGAGAAGTTGTTAGTATCAAAACAAACCCAAAACATACGGAAAATAATTGTAGAACTAAGAACGAAAAAACAAAAAATAAAAAGCTACAGTGGCCACCTACTGTGTGGATCTACTGTCCGTGGACTCCTCTGTAGATTAGAGGACCTAAGATTGTGGTTTTTGATGGAAACCACGGATGTGCTAAATGGTATGTAGATCAATCTGCGGAACATAATCCACGTCCGTTGTTTCACACTTAGTGAAATTTCCAAGTACCACCATCCACAGACCTGTCTACCATCCATAGATTGGCCTACGACCCGTAGACGGGGTCTCGTGGATAGGGCCTATGCTAGATTTCAAACATGCCATAATTTGGAGCCTAACTATTAGAACTTTCCAACAATATCCTAGTCTAATAATGCATTTCAACATAAATCATATTAGGTCGTCATTCAAAAGGTTCCCATTACTCAATTTTACAAGTATTTAATTAAAGATACGGAATCCTAAGTCGAAACTTACATTTAGACTCATTTTTCCTCATGGTTTTATCAAAACACAAGACAACACATTCACAATCTATCATCCCAAGGGTTCAGTCACTACCAATTTACATGAAACTTCATCTATTAATTTATCCAAGGTCAATACCTTATTCCCGACATTCAAGAACAACGATGAATTGAGAAATTCAAAGGGAGTGAAGTCAATTACCTGACAAGCAAGGGAGCTAGGGTAATTGTGTGACAACTTTAGAATTCAAACGATTTCCACTTACCTTTTGCACTGACCTCGAAGAACATACTTGTTTAAAAAGAGTGTGATGAAAGGGTTTTGAGGAAAAAATAGAAATTTGGGGACATGATGATGAATGTGGGGTGATTAGTGGTGAGATTATTGTTATAGGGAGTGAATTTAGTGAGTGAAAAGGGTAAGAATAGGCGAGGGGGAGTTTTGAAGAAGTTGTGGCAATGATTTGAATTAGAGGTCTTTTATTTAAAGGCAAGTCGGGTTGGGTCCGGCAGGCTAAGGTTTGGACCCACGAGACCCCAGCTACAATCCGTGGGTCGATCTATGGTTCGTAGATGAGGACCGTAAATCCATCTTACACTGAGAAAATTTAAAGCGCTTACTTAGGATCTACGGACGCTATTCACGATTCATAAACTGAACTACAGACCGTCGATGGATTCTGTAGACCTCTGCACCAACCTTTTTCTGTAGATTTATATTTTTACCCCGCACATGTAGCATCCATTAGGCCTTTATTTTAAATTTTCTTGACAATTTATAGACACGGACCCTATGCTATATCTAGCAACCACTAAAACAAGAACAAAACACCCATCTAAGTGAGCATAGAGAAATAAATAAACAAAACAAACTACTAAATAGAAAATAGAAACCTATCGTTGGCTAGATTTTACATCTATGGTTGCTCCCAAACAACGCTTTATTTAATGTCGTGGTACGACTCATGCCTCTTGAATACTCAGACTTCATCAAGATAGTAGGCCTCAATAGCTTCTTGAACACTCTCTGCGTTTCCTAGATAAAGCTTGATTCTCTGTCCGTTTACTTTGAACCTTGTTCGCTCACTGATTTTGAGCTCCACTGCTCCATGTGGAAATAATTGCTTGAGTAAGAATGGACCGGTCCTTTTGGACTTAACCTTGCCTGGAAACAAGCGCAACCTAGAGTTGAATAGAAGCACAAGATCCCCCACATCAAAATCTAGCTTTTCAATCCTTTGATCATGGTACTTTTTTATATTCTCTTTATACAAGGATGAAATCTCATAGGCTTTTAGGAGAAACTCATCAATCATATTCAAGTCATTCAATCTTTGACTAGAAGCAGCGCCCGAATCCGAATTCAGCTTTTTCATTGCCCACATAGCCTTATGTTCTAGCTCTACTGGAAAATGGAAAGACTTCCCATGTACAAGTCGGTACAGAGACATATATATGGGAGTATTGCATGCAGTGTTATAGGCCCATAGAGAATCATCAAGTATCTTGACCAACCCATTCTATTGGCATTCACCGTCTTCACCAAAATCTGCTTGTGACACCTCAACTTGTTCACTAGTTCTGCGGATGGTAAGGAGGGGCTACATTGTGGTGGACACCACATTTCTCAAGTAGTGACTTGAACAACTTATTGCAAAAGTGGGATCCTCCATCATTCATAATCTCCCTAGGGGCACCAAATCTGGAAAATATATTCTTTTTCAAGAATGTTGTGACACTCTGACCTTCATTGTTGGAGAGCACAATTGCTTCCACCAATTTCAATACATAATCAACCACAACAAGAATATACCTCATCCCATGTAAACTTTAAAATAAACCCATAAAATCAATGGCCCATACATTAAAAAATCAAATCACCAATATCGGATTCATAGGGTGATCTTGTTACTTTTAAATTCCTACTTTTCTTTGGCAAAAATCACAAGACTTGATAAAATCATGAGCATCTTGGTGGATGGAAGACCAGTAATACCCACACTTCAAGATTTTGTGCACAGTCCGGATACCACTATGATGCCCACCAACAGGCGATGAATGGCACGCCTCAATAATACTAAGCATCTCAACCTCGGGAACACAACAACGAATAATCCCATCAACACAACTACAATACAAATAAGTCTTATCCAAAAGAACTTCTTCACATCAGGCATAAACTTATTCCTTTGGTGAAACGAAAAATCTAGAGGTACCAAGTCGCTTGCCAAATAATTAGCAAAACCAGCAAAACAAGGGACAAATTCTGAGAAGTAGCCAATACATGTTCATCTAGGGAAACATCTTTAATTTCAGTCGCATCACCAAACTTTAACATAGACTCTCATTTTGATCTAGACAAGTGATTGACAACTTGATTGTTGATACCCTTTCAATATTTCACTACAAAATCAAACTCTTGCAGCAACAGTACCCATCGAATCAACCTCAATTTCGCATCCTTATTTGAAATCAGATACCTCAATGTAGAATGGTCACTATGCAGTATGACCTTAGTACCAAGATAGTAGGATAAAAATTTCTCAAATGCGAAAACCACCGCAAGAAGCTCTTGCTCCATCCCAATATAATTCCTTTAGGACATATTTAGAGCTTTGATAGCATAGTAAATAGGATGAATAATCTTACATCGTCGATTTCCTTAACCATACCAAGTGCCACTCCACTTGCATCATACATTACCTCAAACGGTTGTCCCCAATCCGTTGAAATAATCAAAGGTTCAAATTCTAGCTTCTCCTGCAACTCTCCAAATGCTCTCAAACAAGCATCATCACATTCAATTAACAGTATATAATCATCATATAAACATCATTGAATGTTACCCACCATAGTGGGATCACAATCAAGCTTTACCCACAATGCAAACACAACCTTCTCTAGACTAGGGTTCAATTTCACAATTGAAGGGAAACTAGGGGGCATCATGGATGGAAGAATCCGTGAATAAATAAGATTCACATACTATTAGACTAGAGCCTTGATCTTTTCTTGAATCCTTTGAGAAATCGTCCTAATCTGCTGCTCCCAATTCTTCTTCTTGTCCCATGGTGTTCTTGAGAGTTCTAATGGGAAAGAGATGTTTTGATTTTGATTCAAAAGTCTAGGGGGTCTTTTTATTGTTTAAATTGTCATATAATACCTAAAACTACCTAAAATAACCTCCCATGTATTCATTTGGAAGTGGGGTTAATTTCCCAATTCACCGTTTCACTTAATAGTGCACTGCAAAAATGTTGCAGGCCTCATCGACGCTTGCCACCTACGGGGCGTCGACCAGGTGACGGGCTATCCAGGGAAGCCGTTGTTATGTTCATAGAATGATCCAAGGGACTATTTCTCATGATACTAAGTGTAAATTGATGCTTCCCATTGATGACACATCGTCCAACCCATGAGGCGTCGATTGACACTATCCAGGCAGTGTCTAGGCCATGGTTGGGGTCCTTATTGAGGTCCTTCTTGCGGGGTCCTTGGGGAGTCGTGCTGGAATTTTACGCCCCAATTATGTCCGTCTAGGTATTAGGAACCATACCTATCAATTTTATCCCCAAACTCAACCTAAAACCTCATGAAACATTAAGGTACGCTAGCACGTCTCATGGCTAACTTTTAAACGTCACCGGACGTTCTTAGACGTTTCACCTCCAAACTTTCCCAAACAATATATAATAATTATTAACACCATTATTGACCACTTTGGTACCTTATAACCTCATGAGACTCTTGTTAGTCTCTAGTTACACCTAAATCTCTGTTGAGGTGTTAGCATATCCCCCACTTGGGATACATTTCTCCTCGAATGACACCTTACTAAACATTTATTTAAAAGATATATGATATAATAGAAGCACATCATACATGCATTATGCCTATATGAACATACCTAAATCAAGGAAAACAGTTCAATTCCAAGCTAGGCATAACTACACGTAATCACATAAAGACTTATGAAAAGGGTTCATTGTCCCCCACTGGGAAACAAGCCACACATGTCTTCCTGACATCAATTCCTCCTCATAAGGAACATCAAATAAACAAGACAATTAATAATCATAGAAAATTCTGAAATTTTTTCATTAGCAAATAAAGAAACACATACCGGAAGGGACATAAGGAGATCACTCTTGATCACCCTTGGATTTGAGAGCAAAGAACCTAGACTTGGGTTTAGGAACACCTTCCTCACTATCTGTAGCAGCTTTCTTGCCTTCTCTCCCTTTTGTTTTAAGATCGTATAATCGATCACTTTGTGTCCATCCTTACCACACCCAAAATATACATCCCTGCCGGCTAAGCACTTACCATTGTGACTCCTTCCACACTTGGGGAAAGTAAATTTTGAAGATCCACTGCCCTTCTCCTTATAAACCTTAGATGTGTTGGAGAAATCTTTTTGGAAATACCTTGGTTTAGTTGTAGGTGTATTTTGTCCTTTGGCCTTAGTGTGGAAAGACTTATCACCTTCCAACCTAAACCTCTTCTTTTCTCTTGCCCTTTCCTTCCTTAGTTTTGACTCTTATATTAGTTGAGAAAACACCATGAGTCGGGAAATATCCATATCATCAAAAAATATATCCATACGACACTCTTCTTCTACTAGGTCGGACACTCCTGTCATGAACCTATTCATCAAATCTCTATGGTTCGCTACCAAACTTGGTGCATACTTGGACAAAAGAGTGAACTTTAAAGAATACTCCTTAACATTAAAATCACCTTGCTTGAGGTTTATGAACTTCTCTAACTTAGCCTCCCTCAATTCCCTAGGAAAGAACCTATCAAGGAAAGCCAACTTAAAAGTCTCCAACTCTATAGGACCCGCTCCTATTGGTCTACTATCCTTCCATTGTTAATACTAAATTTGAGAAACATCTTTCAATTGATAGGCAGCTAACTCTGCCTTTTCAACAGAAGAAACTCCAATGATTGTAAGCACCTTATACACCTCATCAGTAGACCCATTAGGATTTTCACCAACTTTTGAGCCATATAAATCTAGTGGATTCATCCTCAAGATTTCCCTTACTCTAGTAGCATCAATTCCTCCTATAGGATTAGCAGGAGCCACATCTCCTCTATTAGCTTGGGTCGTTAAGGTTTGAGCCAACAAAGTCATAGAAGCCCTAAATTCCTCAAACATAGCATCCCTATTGGAGGGTCATTAGGAACTTGAGGAGGAACTTGCTCTTGGAGTTGGGGAGGTACATGACCTTGCACTTGGGGAGGCATATGCTTTTGGTTCCCACTCCCATCTCCTCCCCTTCTAGCATTACCCCTAGTGTTAGCCATAACCTACAAAATCATAGGCAAGCTTTAGAAAAAAGGCTTACTTAAGACAAACTCTATGTCACGACTTGAAGAATGAAAAAGTGAAACTTTCCTAAGCATCCCATAGCCTCCTACTCATAGGTGTGTCACGTCTCACATCGATGTATAAGAATCTAATAGACGTGGTTTTGAGACATCCTAAGACCATTTTCATAACCTTACGCTCTGATACCAAGTTTGTCATGACTCAAAAGTACCCCCTAGAAGCTAGGGTAATCCTTAGGTCGGACAATTACGCACTTGACATCTCGGAGGTCTTGTACAAGCCCTTGAACTCATTCAGTGCATATATATAAAAAGTACATTGAATCAAAACTTTATCTTCAAAAACATAATGCGGAAGACATTTCATAAAATATCTAACATATGTCTCATAAAGCATGTATGACATCATGAGCACAATAGTCTTGGGTCACAACCTATAAAAGTTTCCTCGGATGCTATGAGTGTTGACACCCAATTTTTGCATAACAGCTTAAAAATTCAAAACATTAAAGTTTTATTTATTTTATAGTTAAAAATGATCTTTTTATAATTTTAAATAAGTTATCAATAACTATCCTTATTTATCTAAATTTAGAATTTTTTTATTTGTTAATTTTTTAAAACTATATCTTTTACATGTAACTAGTTGCGTCTATTACATTTTTTCAATTCATTTTATTCGTTACATTTGTTAATATTTATTTTATATTTTTTACACACTCAAAGATCATTTAATACGGGTAACTTTTGCATACAAAAATTGATTAATGATTTTGGGTCATAATTCTAAGTCCATTATTTAAGCCTATTTAATAACAATTTATTATTTAACTAATTATTAGGTCAAAAGCAAAAGGTGGATAATATTTTTTTTGGAACAAGAAGAAACAATTTCTAAATAGAAAAACCCTAATTTTCCCCTCTCCATTTCTCTCCCTTAGCAGCCTCCCTCCTCACTCTCTAAAACCACCAACAAAACCCACCTCTTCTGGAAAACTAAACAAAACCAGTTTTAGTAACCAAACAGTTGCTCCGGCAAAACCTCAATCGAAATCCCACTTCGAACCCACTTCTCTTCTCTTCCTACTCTAGCGACAAACTTAACCATCGCACTAGACCTTCTTTCCCCTCTCCCCTTTTATGTTTTTTTCCTTTATTTTGCTGGTATCTCGATGCCCATCATGGCTCTATCTCCGGTGACATAGTAACAAGCAAGATCCTCCGTATAGCAACAACAAGCCATCACAAAATAACTGAATCCGGCTGGGAAATCTTCATTTTCGGTGACCCTTCTTTCCATTTTTCACATTTCTATTTGTTTGTGATGAATTTTAGTTTTCAGGTTTTATTGTTTTGTTAGATGTTATCTTTGTTGTTGTTAGTTGATCAATTTTTATTTTATTTTAATGTTTCCACTATTTTATTATAATTTTTTGGAAGAAGTTTCGATAATGGCTAAGCTCTTTCGCCTCTTTCTGTTTTTTTGTTTTTTTTCTAAAATTGGGTGCCTTTAGAGATGTTTCGTAGCCTTGTATTGATTTTGTTCTTTATTATTTTTGCTTATTGATTATTGGTTTGTTATTATGTTGTATTTTGACTAATTTTTATTGATTATGTTAATATTTATCGCTTTTTATTGTCTTGATGTTATTTTTATTAGTTTGTTTTGAGTTATGAATTTGTTGGTAGTTTAGCACATATGTGAATTTTGATTATATCTTATTTTGTACATTTGCCTATTTATTGCTTCATCATCATTAACTTTTTGGAATTAGTTTGGATTGTTCTGCCATCTTTTGTTTAAGTATTATTTTGGATAATTTTCACCAAGTTTAGGTTCATATATGTTAAAAGTTAAAATGGCCAATGAGAAAATTTCTCCGTCGATTTTCAGGATTTCCCATTTTAAAAGACGAAAAAATTTAGTTGAGTTAATATTATATACTTGTCAAAATTGTCCATGAGAAAATCTCTCCGTCGATTTTGGAGGCCTTTTCATTTTAAAAGACGAAAATTTAGATTAACTTTATATATTCTTGTTTTGTTAAAATTGACCGATGAGGAAATTACCATCTATTTACAAAGCCTCCCATGTTAATAAGACGGTTTTTATTTTTAAGTTATTACATCACTTATTCATTTTTATTTATATTTATTTAGTACTAACTCTTTTACTAAGTGTCTTTACAGGTACACCGAGTTGCTTTTCATCGAAGCTATTCAAATAAAATTCGAATTTTAATTTTATTTATTATTGTGTATATTTTTGGCGATAGGCAAACTTACGCTGTTTTTTATTATTGTTTTATTTTATTATTTGTGTATATTGAATGACTATTATCCTTGTTTATAGTTTTATTTCCTCCTCAATTTAAAAAAATAAATACAGTCGTGACTCATAATTGTGGATTTCGAAGGGTGCATAATTCCTTCCCTTCGGAATAACCTGAACCCTTTATCTCAGTTTCCTAGTTTTTCCTAAAATTAGGTGGTGAATCCTTTAAAATTCGTTTATTCTTTGAATTCTTTTAAAATCGAGTTAATTAGTTATTCTTCGAGTCACCGTGACGTTTTGCCCTAATAGAGTACGGATGTAAACAAAATGACGACTCCGTTGGGGATTAGAGGTTCTAACCAATATGAATCATTTTTTCATTTTGAAAAAAATTTTCCACTATTGTGTTATACTTTGTATTTTTATATTTTTTTGATTAGTTGTATATTGTAATTGTTGTTTATTCATTATTCATTTTATTGTATGTATATTGACATTGCATTTCATTACATAATTTTCGCCAAATGGCAAATAGAATACAATAGGAAAAAGACAGTTACGTGGCTTTCCACGACTGTCCTTTAGAAAACATCTTGAAGTTCTTTTGAAGTGGTAAAAATATAGTTGGCTTGCAGTCATCCAAGCTCATTTATTATACTTCACCCCGTAGTTTTTTCGACTTGGGTAACCAGGTCTTTTCTAAACCATTCTTAGTCAGATAATGTAGAGCGAAACCAAATCCCAATTTCTAGCGCATTTTGAACTAAGTCGTCCCAACACCCAAGGCGTGTTGGGCCCATTAGAGGCCGAACTTGTGTCTATTTGACCTATTGATCAATAAAAGACAAATCATATTTGTGTTTAAATTTGAAGGATGTATACGACATTTGGCAAATCATTATCCCGATTGGAGGGTTTATTTTAATAGTTTACTCTAGTTGAATAGATATTTTTATAAGTTAACATGTTATCCAAAAGGTGTTGGCATCCGGAGATGACAAATGATTCAATAAGTGAGGAAGGACCTTCTAGAAGGTTTATTTTAGGATTACACGCCTGCGTGGGATTGATTATTTGTACCTATTCTTTTCTTCTTTTTCTTATGTAGTAATCTTATTTGAATTATTCATAAAATTTGTACTAAGTATTTTGAGTGAGATGAAATTTTGTTAAAGGGTGCAATACATCCTTCAGATCGACATGCCTACCCTTGGCATAATAGGGTCACATATTTGTATAGGATGCGCAATAATTGCTTGTATGTTATGTGAATTGAGTTTGTCTTCAATCAAAACAATGCTTATGTGTTTAATTAATTATTTTGTGTGATATTTTGCAGTATCTTTTATGAACAGGAACTAACACTATTACCTTTTGAGTTGTTTTTCTTTAAAGCGAAAGGTTGATTTATGTAAGAATTTGAAAATCATTGTTTGTCCAAAGTTGCAAGTGACAAGAGGACTAGCGAAATTTGATTCTTTGTATTTTACAAGACATTAATATCAAGTCATACGGAAAAAGCAGGGGAGTATTTGAATGTGAGGTCACACTCATTTTTTTTTATTATTCTTTCACATGATAGTCCTTTTCTCACTTATTTCTCATATTTTTGTAGGAAAATCGTCCTGGACAATAGTCGGGGATGGTCATAATAATGTTTAGTTTTTGTGAATAATTTTGGAGAAGACACAGTTCAAAGAGACATTCAGAAAAGAATACTACAAGTGCTTACTGCAAAAAAAATATAAACGACATTCAACAGAGAATACAAAGGTTGACAGTTAAAAGGATACAAATAAAAGCTTTGAGTTTGTTTAAATTTTTAAATAGTTTTATGTCATATCGAAACTAACAATGCGTACCTGATTCTCATCTCGCTGAGATAAGTAGGCACTCTTTCTTGGGTTTGGTATTCATTCTTTTGGATTAAAAAAAAGTAAAAAAATAAAAAATAATAATAGTTTGTGCATATCTTCAAAGAGATTTGCACGAACTATGCGTACCTGATTCTCATTTAATGAGATACGTATGCAACTCTTGTTGGGTTCCGTATCCATTTTCTCAAAAGTAAAAGAATAATAAAATAATAGAATAATATTGTGTGCATATTTTCAAAACCTTATTGGCATTAACTACTCACACTTGATTCTCATATCAATGAGATATGTAGGCAGTCCTTTTTGGATTCGGTATTCACTCTTTAAAAAAACATTTTATATATATCGTAAGAGTCATGTCTTCAACTCATTTGGGACCAATGCAGCTAGGAACGTGTAAAAATATTTGATATGATGGAGAGAACTGAATTTGTGGTAAACGTAGACTCTTTTTTACCTCTAATTTATACTTTTGTGATGCTTGAAAATTCTCTTGCATGCATTCGAGATAAGAATAAAACAAACCTTATGTTTCATGTGCGTTGTGTGGTGAACTTTTAGATAAAAATTCAATCATATCGCTCTGTTGATCTAGAACTTGGCCTGAATGTTATCGAGGCAAAATCCTAAGTAATCTTTTGGTTTGAGAAAGGATTGTAGTCCTTTTTTGACCCGATTGTGCCTTTTAAAGCCTACCAAATGACATTAATTCCTATTATTTCCACTTTGAGCCTGAAACCATTCTTTGAACAACCAAATTTTAACCATTACCTTTCTGAGTGCTTACATGCACTATCCCTCTCTTGATCCAACCTTTTTGAGTGAACCACGAATGTGCAAATTATAAGAGAAGATCCATGTTTGAAATTTCCAAAAGCAAAGATATCGAGTCTCCCCAAGTCAAGGAAGAAAAAAAGACACCCAGAGAAAGAAAAAGAAAGAAAGAAAGAAAAAGTTGAAAGGAATAAAGAAAGACACAAATACCCCTACAAGGTCAGCAAAAGACAAGAAAAACAAAATACTCCAACAAAAGAGGAGAAAAATTCAATAAGAAAGGAATGGAGTAAAAGAAAGCATCTAAGAAATAAGGACTTAAAGAAGTCGAAAGAAAGGGGTGAAATAAAAGAAAAACTCCAAGAAATAAGGGTTCCAAAAAATTTGAAACAAAGGGGGTGAAAAAAAAGGAAATCTCCAAAAATGAGAATTCAAAAGAAGTGAAAAGAGGGGAGGACAATAACGAGGATCTGACGCCAAAGACGTATCAATCAAAAAGATCAGAAATTCAGTACGACGCTCAAGGAGGAATAAAGTCACTCTTATCCCAAATAAATATCCTATCCATCCGTAAGCCTGCGTTACAAGCCAATGACAAGGCCTACATGATCTCATTCCAAATGTTCTCGCATTAGTGGAGATTTACATGATGGGCAAGCATATGGTATCACATCTGTATGCATTGAACATTCTTTTGAGTGTGAGTGTACTTTGAAAAATGTCCTGAAATCAAATGCTTCAAATATGTGTGAAATTAAGACCAATCTTTGTCGTGAGGGCACTTGAAACCTGATGATTGGTACAACTCAAAACCTATGTTTGAAGTAAGATGAATGAATCTTGTTGATCCTTAAGTATGTTTGAGGTACCACTTGAAGCTCTAGGAATTACCTTGAATTCAATTTTAATTAGAAAAAAGAGAAAAAAAGAATGAGAGATTTATCTGCAATCCTAACTGTTGGTACCAATTATAGTCAAGATTTGACTGTCTCATCACATTCTTTATTTGTCAAAAAGAAAAGAAAAACAAAAAAAGGGAGCAAGCACCTTAATATTTTTCAAACCTCTTTAAAGAGTCTTTCCATTAAAAAAAGAAGAAGAAGAAATTGTCTTTTTGAGTTGTTCATTGTAAAAAGTATCATAGGTTAATCTTGTATGTGTGAGAGTCCTATTTTACTTCATCGGGTTGTCCGTCCCAAAAATATAATATATCTTGTTTTTAGGTTTTTAATATAGCAAGGAATATCATTTTCATATTTCATCATGTTCATATTGTGCATTTTCTATTGATGATATCTTAGATTCTTTGCAGTATTCATCATCTACATGATTGAAACTACATTTGACGTGATTCCTGACTTAATAGGATATGTAGGTGCCACGATGGCTCGGTTATATAACAATGTCAGTTTTCTTTCTGCGTTTGTGATAAACACTGGGACAAAAATTTTGGGAATATCTCAAAATTCACAATAAATGTGCTATCTCCAACAAGTCAAGATTGAAGATCATTCTGAGATATGTCAAAAGCTCTGACTGGGATAGAATTTTTGAGAAAACTCAAAAATTCTAATGAATACTATGAGAAGCTTAATGTCAACTTCAAATAATCCATCATAGCTTGAATTTCAAAGTCAACTTGCAAATCTTCAGGGTTGTTCATGAAAGAGCCAACAGCTCCTCGTAAAAATCCCCAATAAAACATGAGTTTCAAAGAACATAAAGCATTCAAGAGAAAAATGATAATTGCTCACTTATGCCAAAGTGAAAGACACTTTGTACATATTCTCTTGTGTATCTTTCCTTAAAATTTCTTTATCATGTTGCTAGCTAAAATGGCATTGTGTCTTCTAACTGTTCCTTTTCTAATACAGAGACACTTGAAAACATCAATATAATGAAAATTTCAAGACACATGAGCCATCCACCTCGTAATAGTAGAAAATCATTAGGTTATCCATCAGTTGCATTTCATGCATTTTTTATTTTACCAAAAAGATCATTGCATTTTTCATTTTCTGAAAGGATGATTGCATTTCATTTGCCAAGAGGGCCATTGCATATTCATTTTCCAAGAGGGCCATTGCATATTTATTTTTCAAGAAAGTCATTGCATTTTTATTTACCAAAAAGGTCATTGCATTTTTCATTTTCTGAAAGGATAATTGCATTTTTCATTGGCCAAGAGCCATTGCATTTTTTATTTACCGAAAAGGTCATTGCATTTTTCATTTTCCGCAAGGATAATAGCATTTTTTATTTGCCAAGAGGGCCATTGCATTTTTTATTTACTGAAGAGGTCATTGCATTTTTCTTTTTCCGAAAGGATAATTGCATTTTTCATTTGCCAATAGGGTCATTGCATTTTTCATTCGCCAAGAAGGCCATTGCATTTAAATCGTATCTATTCGGTGGTGAAGAATATGCACCATATCTTTCCAATATTCAAGTTGGTGGAAAAATGTGTTGAAAGATATTTTCATTTAATTCACATCTATTTGGTGGTGAAGGATGTGCACCATATTTTTCAATGTTCAAGTCGGTGAAAACTTGCATTGAAATATAATTACATTTAAGTTACATCTATTCGGTGGTGAAGAATGTGCACCATATATTTTTAAGTTCAAGTCGGTATAAACTTGCGTTGATAGATATTTGCATTTAAGTCGCATCAACTCGGTAATGAAGGATTTGCACCATATCTTTTCAAAGTTCAAGTCGCTGGAAACGTGCGTTGAAAGATGTTTAAATTTAAGTCGCATCTATTTGGTGGTGAAGGATGTGCACCATCACTTTTCAATGTTCAAGTCAATGGAAACTTGCGTTGAAAGATATTTACATTAAAGTCGCATCTATCAAGTAGTGAATGATGTGCACCATATCTTTTCAACGTTCAAGTTTGTGGAAACTTGCGTTGAAAGATATTTCCATTTAAGTCCCATCTATTAGGAGGTGAAGGATGTGCACCATATCTTTTCATGTTCAAGTCGGTGGAAACTTGCGTTGAAAGATATTTGCCTTTAAGTCACATGTATTCGGTGGTGAAGGATGTGCACCATATCTTTTCAATATTCAAGTTGGTGGAAACTTGCATTGAAATCTATTTCTAGTTAAGGCGTATCTGTTCGGAGGTGAAGGATGTGCATCTTATCTTTTCATGTTCAAGTCGGTGGAAACTTGAGTTGAAAGATATTTGCATTTAAGGCCTATCTGTTCGGAGGTAAATGATGTGCATCCCATCTTTTCAACATTCAAGTCAGTGGAAACTTGCGTTGAGATATTTGCATTTAAGTCGCAGCTATTTGGAGGTGAAGGATGTGCATCCTATCTATTCAATGTTCAAGTTGGTGTAAACTTGCGTTGAAAGATATTTACATTTCAGTCGCATCTATTCGGAGGTAAAGGATGTGCACCCTATCTATTCAACGATCAAGACAGTGGAAACTTGCATGGAAAGATATTTGCATTTAAGTCGCATATACTCGGAAGTGAAGGATTTGCACGCTATCTATTCCATGAACTAGTCGGAGGAGAGTTGCATCAAATGAATTTTTATTGGTCCTACCGATGGACATACGCTCAAAATCCTATCGGTGAATCATCTTTTTTTATTCGTTCTATCGATGGACATATACTCAAAATCCTATGGATGGATCATATTTTTTTTAATTCATCCTACCGATGGCCATATGCTCAAAATCCTACCGATGAATAATCTTTTTCTATTTGTCCTACCAATGGACATACACTCAAAATCCTACCGATGGATCATATTTTTTTTTCACTCATCCTACTGATGGACATACATGCAAATTCCTACCAATGGAACACATTTTTTTCATTCATCCTACCGATGGACATAAATGAAAAATCCTACCGATGGATTATATTTTTCTATTAGTCCTACCGATGGACATACATTCAAAATCCACCAATTGAAAATCTTTTTTCTTTCGTCCTACCGATTGACATGCATTCCAATCTATTAATGGATCATCTTTTTTATTTGTCCTGTCGATGGACATACACTCGAAATTCTACTGATGTATTATCTTTTTTTTTGTCCTATCGATGGACATTCATGTTTATCCTACCAATTGATCATCTTCATTTGTTGTATAGTAAGCAATGCTACCTTTTTTCCTGTAATTTTGTCCCTACTAATGAGTTTCATCTTTTTTTTCAAGAACATCTGAGAGAATGCATTCTCAGTTGAGCCACAGGTGCAAAATACTTCAACAAGGATTCAACAAAGCGTGGAACCTTTTGAAGGGAAGTGAAGGATCGACTTCCACCACATTCAACCACACTTTTATAAAAAGGCCATGTGTTAGACAAAAATTGGTTTGTCAATTTTTGTTGTCCACTATTTATTTTATCAATCATATCCAACGAAAGGGACAACTATTGGTACCAAATTTGGGCATAACATTTTAGAAATTATTAACTTTTATGTTTTATTTATTTAATAGTTCAAAATTATTATTTTTATAATTTTAAATAAGTTTATCGATAACTATCCTTACTTGTCAAAATTTAGAATTTTTTATTTGTTAATATTTTAAAATTACATCTTTTACATGTAATTAGTTACGTTTATTATATTTTTTTAAATATTCATTTTATTCCTTACATTTGTTTATATTTATTTTAAATTTTTTTACAGAGTCTAAGAAATCATTTAATACGGGTAAGTTTTGCATACAAAACTTGATTAATGATTTTGGATCATAATTCTAAGCCCATTATTTGAGACTATTGAATAACAATTTATTATTTAACTAACTATTAAGTGAAAAGCAAAAGGTGGATAATTTTCTGCATTGGGAGAAACAATTTCCAAATAGAAAAAACCCTAAATTTTCCCTCTCCCTTTTCCCTCCCTTAGCAGCCTCCCTCCTCACTCTCTACAACCACCAGCAAACCCCACCTCCGCCGGAAAACAACACCAAACCACCAGGCCCTATTCACTACCAATAAACCTTTCACATCCGGGTTTACCCCCGAGACATAACCGGCCTCGTCTTCTGCTTTGAGGACTAAAACTAGCCTCTTAGTTTACATCATTACATTCATAGATCAAATTTAACGAACTTTTCATTACTTCTACTTGGAGGTTTATGTAGACCTATACATACACATAACATATATAGATAAAGTATAAATAGACCCTTCATATAGGAAAATTACATAGTCTTCTACTTTTATTACACATAAGTATATAAAGTATAACATAGACATAATTGTCATAATAGTCGTCTCATCTCATAGCCATCTAATAAAAGTGTAAGAACTTGGGCATAACCCATACATCATGTAAAAATGCCTCACATGGGCTATACAATGTTTCATATTAAATAGAAAGAAAGAACCATAGAAGTATTTAACTAAAAATCAAACTCCATAAACTCGATAGTGGCATCGCCCTCGGAAGTGGAGGACCTACCCTACTTGGATGAATAAGAGATCCAAGTCTTTTTCAAGTTGTCTTCGAAACACCTCAATGACCGGAATCTAAAATATTGGGAAAAAGGAAGAAATGGGGTTAGTACGCCACTTGTACTATGTATTACACCATATGCGCACATACTTTGAAATTATGCTAAACAAAGGGACAATTCATAAAGTATGCATTTTTAATTTAAAACCTTTATGAACATTAAAAAAGACCATACCAATCCATAATGCATGTTCATTAAGTCATAGAAATGTACATCACAATACCAACAATCATCAATGCTAGTCAAGTCAACATGCTCATCATATAATTGAATACATATCCAAGTAACTATATCATCAAGTCATATTAACAACAAACATGTATGAGAGTGCAATTCAACATAACCAAAGAAATCTAATTACCCATGAACCCCTATCAAGTCAAAAAGTGTAATGACCAAGCAAAGCCCCATAACCTTACTCAATCAAGTAATTGTTGACACCCAATTTTGACCCTCCCCAATAGGAATTGATTAACGAGCTTTTTTAATTCTAAACGATTTAAAATAAATATATTTATAAAATTTAAAATGTTTTTAAGTCGTCTTAAATCAACCTTATCATGTTTTTATAATTTTAGATAATATATATATGATTTGCATAATTATGTATATAATTAGTATCTTTTATGAATATTTGAAAATCGTCTAAAACAAGACTTCAATTTTAGTTAAAAGTTTGATAATTAGTCTACTTATATAATATTCTATAATTTTTATTTATTTAGCTTGTAATTAAGTTAAGTAATTTATTTCGTAATGATTAAGAAGCTCGTCAATCAATTTATATTAATTCATTTTATTTGGGTATTGGCCATAACACTTAACTAAATTTTGAGACAAATTTTGGGCCAAGATCCAATTGAATTTTTCGGCCAAGCCCAATACAGTTCCCAACCTAACATTACAGCAACCCAACTTCAAAAATAGTCCTATCTGGCCTAATCCTCTTTCTCCCTTCACAAAATGACCCGACCCTTTCTCTTTTCTCCTCAAAGAGATCCAAAACAGGACAATTCCAAAGAGCAACGTTAATGACAGCTTTACGGTGCCTCCTACGCAGCGATGCGTGAAGAACGAACAAACCCCTACACGCAATTTGTCACCGCCACGCGACGTCAAAGAGACGGAGGGTGAAACTTCCAATGTCTCCTTCTTTAGGGCGATACAATTTGGGGAAGCCTTTTCACGATTTCTTCTTGCATTCTCTGCGATAATCTCCTGCAAACT
The DNA here is from genome assembly GCF_001406875.1 of Solanum pennellii. Taxonomy (NCBI): domain Eukaryota; kingdom Viridiplantae; phylum Streptophyta; class Magnoliopsida; order Solanales; family Solanaceae; genus Solanum; species Solanum pennellii. The sequence continues at coordinate 33,534,075 of NC_028644.1, forward strand.
CATTCTGTCCATCTTGGATAACAGCCACGTAGCACTCAAGGACGAGCAGGTGAATCCCAGTCATCCATCGTCCTTCCTATTTTGGGAATGATTTTGAATTTTGCAGAAATGGTTGTTTAGCAAAAATGGTGAAAGATTTTTGAAATAAAATTGGTTGAAGATTCCGAGTTTGCCCGCTGTCTTTCCCCCCAATCTCGACCTAATTCTCCTCCTATATAACATCGCTTCCTGCTCATTAAAAAGGGGCAGAATTTTTTCTCGAGGAGTGAGACAAGGAAAATCAAAGACTAATCTTCATCCTACAAGTACTAAAAGAATATCTTAAAAATAGATATAATATATACGTTTGGAGAGGCATAATAGAGAATCAATCCTAGCCTTGAACTTTTCCTCAATTTCACTTGGCATAAAGTCGCCTGGAGTAAAGGTTCCATCCATCGTTTTATTTGTCTGCCGTGCTTGTGTTAGTGTCTGTGTTCGTGTGGTCAAAAGAAGCTCGACCCTGCTCGTACTATCCCGGATCGCTGCATTCAGAATGGTAAATATCACTTCTTCTTGCATGATTTACTTCTCAAGATGTAGGTTGTCATTATCTGAAGGTTGAAAGATCTTTAAATATCGAAAGTTGGGAATAAGTTGACTTGCTCTTAGTTGAATCATTGTCTCCTTTCTCTGTTTTGGGTATTATATTTTTTCTTATGTTCATGTAGTTGGAAGTTTGGTCAACCCTATGTATTTCCGAATTGCTCTTACTTATATTCTTTAGTTTCATCCCTAATATTATGATGTCGGTCGCTAATCTTATGAGGCCGGTTGCCTTTTTCCATTAAAGGCCAGCTGCCCTTATTGATCCACTAGTTATCAGTACTTTAGTGCTTGTTTTCCACGACATTTATGAATGAGACGGCTTTATGGAGGCGGTTTGGTGTGTTGTTTTTTTCCCTTAGAGAGATTGGACTTAATACCGTAAGATTTCATTATATTGTGTTGTTTTTGCTTTTGTGCATGAATTGTTTTATTTAGACAAATATTCAACATGCGAGTTAATTTGAAACCACAAGTTAATAGGGAATTTGAAACGGTCAACCGCAAGTTAGCTAACATTCTGAGGGCCTAACACCTTCTCGAAATGTAAATTTGAACTTCTAACCCTTTCAACTGATTTTTATCTGTTGTAAGTCTTTTGAATTTTTTTAAGTTTTCTTGGTTTTACTAAAAAAATCAAGGGCAAACTTTGTTAACTTCGAAAATCAAAATGGCGACTCCACTGGGGATTAATTAAGTTCTAACCAAAATTATTTAACTATTTGGACTAAGTGTTATTATTTAATTGTTTACATGTGACTAAATTGCTTAAATTATAAACTGGCATCGCATATCGCATATCATGTCATATTTATGATATATATTGTATAATATATTAAAGGACGGTTGGCGGTACCACATCCGGACTGTTATACTCACCTTCTTTCGGAGTTAGTGACAATTTATTAGTTCTTTATGCCTCCAATGGTTTTCGCGAGTTCCAGCCCAAATTGTCCGTTTGGTATCTCGGTCTTTTCAAAAGTCACTCCTAGTCAACTAGCGTTGAGCCGAGCCAAAATCTCGAACTTAAGAGCATTTGAACAAGGATGACCCAACGCCCATGGCGTGTGGGGCCCATTAGAAGTCTACCTTTTGTCTACTTTACCCAAATTACAAAAAATATACAACCATGCTTATGTGATAATTGAAGGACGTATGTGTGTTTTTAAAATAATTTGTTGTCTACGGGGGTGGGGGTTAACTAATCTTTGTCTGCTATTTTTTCGGGATGAATCTGACACACGACCTTTAAAAACAGGAATGATTACCGTCCTTGATCTCTTCTTTAAAGTATGGTGGAGTTTCATGAACAATGACGACAAAATGATCGTTCAGAAACACATAGGTTACCTCCCGTCACTGCTAGAGATGAATGCTTGGCCTGGCCTAATTGGAACAATGGTGAAATTCTGGAATAGCGAGCATATGGTCTTTCGATTAGAGTAAGTGGAGTTGACGCCAACAATAGATGAAGTCCTCACGAGTTACGAAAGTGTCTCTATGTGCAACTAAAGGAAATGACATCCAAATACAGATCTCCTAAATCCTATAATATGGTATTTTGCCAAAATTAGAGAAAAACTCTCATTGGTTAAAACCGAGTGGATGGACAAGCTCCCCGGCCAAAATATACCTTTCAAAAAACTATATTATTGGCTCAAACGGGCAAGGGCTTATGAGAAATATAAAGACGAGTTTGTTTCAAAAGAAAAATGGAAAGAGACGCGTCCCCTCGCATTTCCAATATGTTTATTCGGAACGATGATTTTCGCTTAAGGGAAAAAATACACTATTCATCCTAGAGTGTTTATGGTCACACATGTCATCTTCTAGGGGGTGGACTATAAATCATCAACAAAGTACTATACTTTAGCGCCTTTGATTTTGGCAGACATCTATAGGGATTTAGACAAATGTCAAAGCGGAGAACGCTTCTTTCAAGGGTGTAATATGATACTACAGTGGTGGATGATGCGACATTTGATTAAGACTCATAATCCATAAGAACCAGATCCCCTAAAGCGGTCAGACGAGCTACATGGTCATGATTGGTGGTTGTACCATAATTGTTGCAATAAAACTGGAGGAGAAAGTTTTATGTATCCGAGGCTTCAAGGGCTGAGAGAAGAAGACGTACAATGGTCAATAGACAGTTTGGTGGTAACTAAGAATATGGTGGTTCGAACAGAAAAAGTCCCTTACTTGGTATTTGCTGGGTTAATAGGGACTAGACCATATTCTCCAGGAAAACAAGAGTTACCCCAGATCGCAGATATGAGAAAAGTTGCAACTGACCACGAGAATGGACGAGTTGGATTTGCTGAAGACATACGTAGGATATGGAGATCTCGAAGAGTGTTGGGTGAACATGTACCAAACAGGTTTCGTCCAGAATGTTCTAGGGAGTACAAAGAATGGTTGAAAAAGAGTCTCGCTGGAACTATTAAGCCTGGTCCAAACATTCCTCGTATTATTGCAGATGTTGGAGCCAAACATCAAGTACGACTTCGTCGACATCAAGAGAAGTTTGATAAGAATGAATTAGAGCATCAACGTCGTCACTCAGAAGATGCCAAAGTCATAGCTCAACTAAAACAAGAGCTACGAAGAACCAGACAGTGCATGACAGAGTTAGATGATAGCATGGACAACATATTCAGTTGATAGAGGGGTTCAGACATCAAGAAGGAGCTCGATTGGCGAGAGATCATCTATGGGAGAATAGATATGCTATGTGGGAAGAAGTCAACATTGCCAAGAGGACCATACTTTACGAGGATCAGAGGAGACTTGAATTTTATTTACCATCCCCTGCGTGGGACTGCTTTATTTGTACTTTGTTTTGTAATTAATTTTTAGAACTATTTATTTTATTTTAAGTTTATCGACATTTTGGATGTTATTAATGGAGTATTTTGGAGATAATAAATAGGGTATAAAAAGCATATACATCCTTCAATTCGTTAGGTCTACCCTTGGCATAAAAGGGTCACATGCATGTTTAGGACACGATATATGTGTTTTAACTTTTTATGTGATATGTTTCTATGAATGAGGATATCGTAAACCCACTCATGCTAGAAATTTCCAGAAATATACAAGTAATTATCACAAAAATGTCCGACCAATATTTTATGAGTCTTAAGTTTCTCACTCAAAGACACCTCTCATATCCCAAATCCTAAAACATTACTCTATTGTCTCAGGAAAGGCAAATCACTGCTATGTATAAGGGTAAGAATATCCAGATGGAACTCACTGGAGAAGAGTTACAAAGAAAGATCGAACAAATCACTCGAGAAATTCGAGATGTTAGAGAAGAATGACTCAGGGTCGAAGTTTCCACATGGGTCTACAAAGCCGCGGCTGCGACACTTGATGAGGATTTGATGTCAAAAAATAACAAGAAAAGCATCGAGGAGAGAGAGAGGACTTAAGCAAGAAGTTGGATATGCTTCGGCTAAGGATTCAGGAAAGGGAGGCAAGATAAGCGGAGATAGATTCAGAAACAGCAAATGTGCTGGTTAGAAATGCGGAAATTAATGAGGAACTGACGACAGAGATGGAAGAATTCATCACCATGAGAGAACGAATAGCCGAATTGAGGGAGAAGAACAAGGAGTTCCACCATACAATGATCATCAAACTTCAGAAAATGCGCGGGAAATACTCTATCCGCAACTAAGAGGCTAGTGGTGGTCCATACGACACTCACCCTGGAGAAACTGGGGAAGACACCGACGAGGAAATCGTCTACAGACCTCCATTTCAGGGCCGTCTGAGAGGAGGGGATAAGTGGATCACTCTTCCGGCCTACGAGCTGACGCATAGTGTGGGAGAGAGGGTTATGTCTTGCGCCTATTTGTACGAACATCTCGGATGGGCACCTGAGGAAGGATCATTTTCAATCTTTCAGCAAGGTAACTATTCGAAAGTATGTGCCTTCCACCCTAACCAGCAAGGACACACCATAGAGGAATGCATGCAACTTAAGATGAGGATCTGCCACCAAATCTACATTGGGAATATCCCGCACATGTGGGATAATAATACCGTTCTTGCTGATGATCCGTCGGAGCCTATTGGTAAATCCCCACAGATGATGATATGAAGGCTAAGAAGAAAAATGATCAAGCTTTGTCTAAGGCGATCTCTCATCTATATCAATCATTTCCTATCTGAGAGTATACCGAACAAGATGACCTTGGGGAAAGAATCTGTGGCCTCTTCAAGGAGATCAATGCTGTTATTGAGGATAAAGTCTAGCTAGCTGGGATCCGTGATGCCGAGTCTGGAGAGATGCTGTAGAATTGGACCTCCACACCTATTCTGATTCCAGGAACTCCTTGGTAGAAGGGCATCATTTATGCATATTTCAATCGGTGGTAGTTTGGAAGAGGCCCGAGACCCATTATTTTCCCTATTTGAACTTTTAAATTTTCTTGTGATGTTTAAAAGGCAACATGGCCCTTTCCATGGCCAAAGTTTGCACTGTTTTTCTGATTTAATTAAAAGCTTCCTTATTTAAAATTTGCTTAATTACCTATTTGCTACATTCTACTTTCCTAACTTTGTCTATTTATGATTTCAGTAATATAAGTTTTAAACCTGCCAATGTCATGTCATGTGACGAGCTGAACGAGCAGAATGAGGTAGGTGATGACGAGGTTGATGAATACTAAGAGGAAATTGAGGCACCGGAATATGTTGCTAAAGAGTTTCTGCAGTTTGAAAATCAGCATAAGCCGAATTTAGAGGAAACTGAAATTGTAAATCTGGGAGACCAAGTGTGTGTCAAAGAGGAAAAAATCAGCGTTCACTTGAATGAAGGTCAAAGAATGATCCTGATTCATTTACTCACCGAGTACATTGATGTGTTCGTTTGGGAAGTCAGCTAACTGTTAGGGTTGAGTACCAATGTGGTGTCTCACAAGTTGTCGATCAATCTGGGATTCAGTCTAGTGAAACAGAAGACTCAAAAGTTCAAGCCTGAGTTGACTTTAAAGATTAAAGAAGATATCACCAAGCAGATAGAGTCTCGATTAGTGTAAGTGACAGAATATCTGACTTGGTTGGCCAATGTTGTTATGATCGCCAAAAAAGATAGGAAGATCAAAATTTGTGTCGTCTATATAGATCTCAACAAACCTAGCCCTAAGGATAATTTTTTGTTTCCAAACATTCATATCCATATTGATAACTGTGCTAAGCATGAAATGTAGTCATTTGTGGATTGTTACACAGGTTATCATCAGATTATGAGGGGGAGGAAGATGCAGAAAATATAACATTTATTACACCTTGGGGTGCATATCATTACAAGGTGATGCCATTTGGCCTCAAGAATGCTGGTTCTACCTATATTATGGCTATGGAGACTATATCTCATGATATGATTCATAAAGAGATCGAGGTGTAGGTGGATGATGTCATAATCAAATCACTTGAAAGTGCGGACCATTTGACGGACTTGAAGAAGTTTTTTGACCATTTGCGGCGTTACAACTTGAAATTGAATCCCGCTAAGTGCGCTTTTGGGGTGCCAGCCGGCAAGTTGTTGGGGATTTTAGTCCGCAGAAGGGGTATTGAGCTCTACCCTTCTAAGATCAAGGCAATTCAAGAGTTACCTCCTCCGAAGACTAAGAAGGAGGTGCTGAGTTTGTTAGGGAGGTTGAACTACATCAGTTGATTCATAGCTCAATCAACCGTGGTGTGTGAGCCTATCTTCAAGCTGCTGAAGAAAGACGCTCCGAGAAAGTTGGCTGGAGAGTGTCTGACTGTTTTTGATGCTATCAAGAACTATTTGTCGAATCCACCGGTATTAGTTCCTCTGCGAGAAGGGAGTCCATTGTTGCTATATCTGTCCGTCTCAGATAGTGCATTCAGATGCGTACTTGGTCAACACGACGAGGCAAGAAAGAAGGAAAGAGTTATTTATTACATAAGCAAGAAATTTACTGCATACGAGTCTCGTTATACTTTGTTGGAGATAACTTGTTGTGTTTTGACTTGGCTTGCCTAGAAGTTGAGACATTACTTGTCTTCGTATACTACATACCTCATTTCCAAGATGGATCCATTAAAGTATATTTTCCGGAAGGCGATGCCGACCGGAAAGTTAGTTAAATGAAAAATGTTGTTGAGTGAATTTGAAATTGTGTATGTGACTCAGAAAGCGATAAAGGCACAGGCCTTGGCGGATCATCTTGCAGAAAATCCAGTTGATGAAGAGTATGAACCACTCAAAACATATTTACACGATTAAGAAGTATCATTTATTGGTGAAGATATATCGGAAATGTATCCTAGCTGGAGATTATTCTTTGATGGAGCGGAAAATCATCAATGAAAGGGTATAGGAGCAGTTTTAGTGTCCTAATCTTGTCGGCACTATCCCATGGCTGCTAAACTCTGATTTAATTGCACGAACAATGTTGCTGAATACGAAACCTATATTCTTGGTTTGAAAATGGCCATCGACATGAATGTTAATGAACTATTAGTTATTGGAGACTCAAAATTGCTTATTCATCAGGTTAAAGGAGAGTGTTCCGTGAAGAATCCAAAAATTATACCTTATTGCAGTGTGTACAGAAGCTATGCAAAAGATTTCGTAAGATCGAGTTCATACATACTCCCAGAATGCAGAATGAGTTGGCCGATGCTCTTTCCACCATCGCTTCAATGATTAAACATCCAAATACTGATTATATTGATCCTCTGGACATAGAATTGGAAGAACATCAAGTCCATTGTTCATATGTTAAAGCAGAACCATACTGTTTGCCATGGTATTTCAATATAAAGAAGTATTTGGAGTCTGGGATTTATCCTAAAGATGCTACATCCAACCAAAAGAAGTCCATACGCCGTATGGCTCTCCATTTATTTCTAAGTGGAGAAATCCTCTATAGGAGGACTCCAGATTTAGGTCTTCGCAGATATGTCGATGGTGTTGAAGCTGCGAAACTTATTGAACAGATACATGCCGGAGTTCGTGGCACACATATGAATAGGCTCACTTTGGAGAGAAAGATCCTTCGAGCCAGTTATTTTTGGATGACTATAAAGAATGATTGTTGCAAGTTTGTACAGAAATGCCATAAATGTCAAGTGCACGGTGACTTAATCAGAGTACCGCCTCACGAACTTAATGTTATGAGTTCATCTTGGCGATTTATTGCTTGGGCATGGATGTCATCGGTATGATAGAGCCAACAACTTTTAATGGACACGGATTTATTTTTGTTGCCATTGGTTATTTCACCAAGTGGGTGGAAGCATCTTCTTACAAGTCTGTAACCAAGAAAGTTGTCGCTGATTTTGTTCGCAACAATCTGATATGCAGATTTGGAGTGCTAGAATCCATCATTATTGATAATGGTGCAAATCTCAACAGTCACTTGATGAGAGATATTTGTGAACAATTTAAGGTCACTCATCGGAATTCAACCGCTTATCGTCCCCAAATGAATGGAGCTGTAGAGTTTGCCAATAAGAATATCAAGAAGATTCTAAGGAAGATGATTGACAATCACCGAGGTTGGCATGAGATGCATCCATATGCTTTATTGGGTTATCGAACGACTGTCAAAACGTTGATTGGAGCTACCCCATACTTGCTAGTATATGGTACAGAAGCATTAATACCTGCTGAAGTCAAAATACCGTCTTTGAGAATTATCTAAGAAGCTGAGTTAAGTAATGTTGAATGGGTCAGCAAGAGGATTGATCAACTAACTTTGATTGATGAGAAGAGAATGGTTGCCGTTTGTCATGGTCAGTTGTATCGACATAGAATAATTCGTGCTTTTCACAAGAGAGTAAGAGCTAGAATTTTTAAAATCGGTAAATTAATACATAAACGCATTTTCCTCATCGAGACGAGTACAAGGGAAAATTCCCACCGAATTGTCAAGGACCCTACATTGTTCACAAAGTATTATCTGGAGGTGCTTTAGTCCTGTTGGAGATGGATGACACCACATGGACGAAACCAATGAACTTAGTTGATGTCAAAAGATACTACATGTGAAACTTTGGTTTGCATTTCTGTTATTTACTTGTAATCATTCCATTTGCTTGTATTTTCTTTGTTTAAAATTTAATCCCTCCTTGTAATGAACTACGTCAGACCTGAGTTCTCAAAAATGAGATACGTAGGTGTCCTATGTCAGCTTCGGTCACCCTTTTTATCCCTTTAAATATTTATTTGTATTTGAACTACGTTCGACCTGAATTTTCAAGAATGAGATACGTAAGCAGCCCATGTCGGTCTCGGTCAATTTCTTTGTAATCTCTTACTATTTTTAACCTTGAAAGTGAACTATGTTTGACCTTATTCCTTCCTCAATGGGGTACATTGGCGCCACAAGGGTTCGGTCTTATTCCTGCATCAGGCTCAACGAAGTTCGCTAAACCTAACGTGACATGACACTTGGAAGTTACCCTGTTCAAAATAGTAATTCACAAAAAAATATTTTTCTTAAAGTTTTCCCTTTGTGTTTCATTTGTTTTGGCATAAAATAGTTTTTCTTATCTATCAAGAGTCGGGATATCAGGAAATCAATTGGAGACAGCCAGAAAAGGAGCAGACAACTGAAAAAAAGACACACATCAATCCGTTTTAAAACTAACGATTTTCTCTGGCGACAGGTTTATAGCTTTGTTCTGAAACTAGAAAAATCCTTCGATCGATGAATATAGAGAAGTCAAGGGAGGAGAAAGCTCTCCTAAAATCAACGGTGTTCCTGTAGACGCAGGAATTATTTTATATTGCTTATACCGGGAGTTTTGAAATACGGATGGTTTATTTAAATCTGTTTCCAACAACTTGAAGTCTATAAGGGACTTCCAGCTAGATTTCAAGGTGAATCAAGCAAAAATCTCAAGAAAGATTTTATGGTTTCCGTAAAGGACGTCATCTGCATCGTAATGTCAGATATGATATTATACATTACCCGGATGGGTCATTTATTTTATTGTCAATTAAGACAATTTATTACCCAGGGGGTTTATTTGTTTTATTGTCGATCAAGACGATATACTATCTGGAAGTTATTTTACTGTTATCGTCAATTGAGAAGATATGATTATCCAGAAGGCACCCTGAAGATTCATGCATTGCGGAAGAACATGCATTGCGAGTTAATATTCATGCATCACGAGTCAATATTCATGTATTGCGGAAGATCATGCATCGCGAGTTAATACTCATGCATCGCAGAAGATCATGCATCGCGAGTTAATACTCATGCATTGCGGAAGAATATGCATCGCGAGTTAATATTCATGCATCGTGGAAGAACATGCATCACGAGTCAATATTCATGTATCGAGAGTCAATATTCATTCTTTGCGAGTTAATACTCATGTATCACAAATTAACATTCATGCATCGAGAGAAGATGTCCATGCCTCGCAGAAAGTTATGCATTGCGAGAAGATATTTATGCCTCGCAGAAATTTATGCATCGCGGGAGGATATTTATGCCTCGCAAAAATTTATGCATCACGAGATGATATTCATACATCGCGGAATATCATGCATCGTGAGTCAATATTCATGCATTGCAAACAATCATGCATCGCGAGTCAATATTCATGCATCGCGGAAGATCATGCGTCGCGAGTTAATACTCATGCACTACGAGTTTTTATATATGCATCACGAGAAGATATTTATACCCCGCAAGAGATCACGCATCGCGAGAAGATATTCATGCCCCGAAAGAAGTCATGCACTCCCCAAGAAAGAATCATGAATCTTTAGAGAAATATTTACCCATCGACATGAACTGCATCTGTATTTGGCAATATTAGACGCCAAAAGAATAATTAGAGACGACATTAAGAGAAAATATCAACACACTGATCAACATTCATTTATTTTTAAATCAACAGAATATTACATTGAAGAATATATTGCAGACACAGGACATAAGCTTTATGTCAAACGGATGAAGTTGACGTCAAATGTGATAGAGAGAAACTACGTGTCAACGCGGTAAAAGACACTATCTCCTATTTGAACTGCATTTTTAAGCTCACAAGTTTATTTCAATCTTTGCCGAGAGCATCCGAAAGGATGCATTCTCTGAAAACAAACCACAGGTGCGGACGACATCAAAAGGGATGCAGCACAATGTGGAAGTTTTTCTTAGAAGCGAACTGGGACATAGTCCAAAGAGGAGTGTCAAATTCTTAGGAAGCGAAAAGAGGAGCGACTTCCACCACAATCAAACCACACCACTATCAGAAGGCATGTGGGTTTTTCTTTAAGTTTTGTCAGTCATAGTCTTGCATCCTAAATTTCGATCAGTCGAAAGGAAGTTTCCCATCTGAGTGACAATGCACCAAGAATTTTGGAAATTATGTCAGTGTATTTCTTAACTATGGGCGTGAAGCGCGCCATATTCATGGATAAGAGTTTACAAGCCTCCTTTTCAGACTTAGCTTAATTTGTCACTTGTCCAAAACAAAATGTTATCTAGCATAATATATTTCCTTTTCAACCAATCGAGTAGAACTACAAGAAGCCTGATTCCTAAGGTTTAAGGATATGTAGGCGAGCTCAATGTCGAAAACTCGGTTGTATTTGAACCTTCTCTCTTAAATATAATTCTCTAGCACTTCGGTCCTTTCATAATTCAGTATCGGTATGACTTTTGGATTCTTTGAAAATCATGCATTATATCAAGCGTATCGAACTACAAGTGGATTGAATTCTCATATCGCCTGAGATATGTAGGAAACCCATTTCCGGGGTTTAACCATACTTCCTAAAGTCTGTACCAAATTCCTTTCACAAAGATGAATGTGTGGTCGGTCAAAATTGGATTGGTCAATTTCATTTTCCTCGAATTTCTTGCATCAATCCGAGTAAAACGATGGACAGTTGTTGACACCCAATTTTTGACCCTCCCCAATGGGAATTGATTAACGAGCTTTTTAATTCTAAACGATTTGAAATAATTAGATTTATAAAATTTAAAATGTTTTTCAAGTCGTCTTAAATTAACCTTATCATGTTTTTATAATTTTAGATAATATATATATGATTTACATAATTATGTATATAATTAGTATCTTTTATGAATATTTGAAAATCGTCTAAAAAAAGACTTTAATTTGAGTTAAAGTTTTGATAATTAGTCTACTTACATAACAATCTATAATTTTTATTTATTTAGCTTGTAATAAAGTTAAGTAATTTATTTCGTAATGATCAAGAAGCTCGTTAATTAATTTATATTAATTCAGTTTATTTGGGTATTGGCCATAACACTTAACTCAATTTTGAGACAAATATTGGGCGAAGATCCAATTAAATTTTTCAGACAAGCCCAATACTTTTCCCAGCCTAACATTACAGCAACCCAACTTCAAAAATAGTCCCATCCGGCCCAATCCTTTTTCTCCCTTCACAAAATGACCCGTCCCTTTCCCTTTTCTCCTCAAAGCGATCCAAAACCAGACGATTCCAAAGAGCAATGTTAATGACATCTTCACGGCGCCTCCCATGCAGTGACGCGTGATCAACGAAAAAAACCCCTACATGTGATTCATCACCGCCACGCGACGTCAAATAAAGGAAGGGTGAAACTTCCAATGTCTCCTTCTTTAGGGTGGTATGATTTGGGGCAGCCTTTTAACGATTTCAGCTTGCTTTTCCTGTGATAATCTCCTGCAAACTCGTCCTTTCCCTCGTGGATAAGAGCCACGTAGCACTCAAGGACGAGCTGATGAATCCCAGCCATCCGTCCCCCTTTCTATTTTGGGAATGATTTTGAATTTTGCAGAAAAGGGTGTTTAGCAAAAATGGTGAAAGATTTTTGAATTAAAACTGGTTGAAGATTCCGAGTTTTGCCTCTCTCTTTCCCCCTAGTCTCAACCTAATTCTCCTCCTATATAACATAGCTTCCTGTTCATCAAAAGGGGCCAGAATTTTTTTTCAAGGAGTGAGGCAAGGAAAACCAAAGACTAATCTTCATCCTACAAGTACTAAAACAATAGCTTAAAATAGATATAATATATACGTTTGGAGAGAGCATAAAAGAGTATCAATCCTATCCTAGCACTTTTCCTCTATTTCACTCTACATAAACTCGCCTGGAGTAAAGGTTCCATCCATCGTTTTGTTTGTCTGTTGTGCTTGTGTTAGTGTCTGTGTTCATGTGGTCAAAAGAAGCTCATCCCTGGTCGTACTATCCCAGAATCGCTGCATTTAGAAAGGTAAATAACACTTCTTCTTGCATCATTTACTTCTCAAGATGTAGGTCGTCATTATCTGAAGGTTGCAAGATTTGTAAATATCGAAAGTTTGGAATAATTTTGATTTGCTCTTAGTTGAAATCAGTGGCTCCTTTCTCTGTTTTGGGTATTATATTTTTGATTATGTTCATGTAGTTGAAAGTTTGGTCGACCCTATGTAATTCCAAATTGCTCTTACTTATATTTTTTAGTTTCATCGCTAATCTTATGATGTCAGTTGTGAATCTTTCTTTAGTTTTGAGGTCCAGAATCTAGTTTTCTTGTTATTTATTCTAATATGAAGATCTTTGCCTGTTTTACTTTGAATCCTGCGGCTGAATAGCTTATTGCTATGTTCCTATTTTATAAGATTTGCCTCTTTCCATTAATGGTCAGGTGCCCTTATTGATCCAGTAGTTATCAGTACTTTAGTGCTTGTTTTCCATGACATTTATGAATGAGACGGCTTTATGGAGGCAATTTGTTGTGTTGTTTTTTTTTTAGAGAGATTGAACTTAATACCGTAAGATTCATTATATTGAGTTGTTTTCGCTTTTGTGCCTGAATCGTTTTATTTAGACAAATATACAGCATGCTTTCTTGACATTGCTTGAGTTGGGTTGTTATTCAATGACTACGTATGCTTAGGGGCCTAATATATTCACAAGTGCAGACATTGCATAATGGATGTTACTGTGGTGTCATGTTTTTGTTCATGAACTTTGTAAGTGATAGTTGGATTCTTTTGATTTTTCTTGGAGTTATATATTTCGGCCCGACTTGAATCTCTTAAAATAGGTTTTTTTACTTATAAATTATGTTGTGTTTAAGATGTGCCTTATTGTATCACTTCATGGCTAATTCATTTCTATTTTATTGCATGTGAAACCCCTTCCAATTCCTCACGGAATTTACTCCATTTCTTGCACTACCTTGTTGAGCCATAAATGCTCAAATTATCCTCTCCGAGTCGGCCAGCCCCTCTAAATGGTGTACAGGTCGAGAACAATAAAAGAAAATGCTGGAAATTAAGCTTTCCAACACCAAAAAGGCAAATACAGGTCGTTATACCAACTGTATGCACTGGTATACAGTCAGAATATACATTATATGGGTACAGAATACTCAGGTCAAAAGTACAGTGGATAACGTTTCAAAAAATGCAGGCCTTGAAAGGCCCAAATAGGTCGGATATGCCATCTATACAGCAGTATACACAAACTATATACATATCTTTTTAAGGCAAACAAGCCCAATGTTTAAGTGCAGGTTCAAAGGAAAAATGGCCCAAGACCCACTTAGACATAGGATAGGGAAGAGGTTGGGCCCATCAGATCTGTGGATTTGGGCTGATTAGCCGAAATTAAATTTTCTATCCCCTCTCCCTCTCTTTATTTATTCATGTTTGACTAATATTTTGGTTTCAATTTAATTGATTCTCAACGATAGCCATTTTATATATATTTATATACAAATACTCAAAATTTATTTATACATATATTTTTACTTGGTATTTATTCTACTTCTTCTTTGTTAACCCTTAAGTTCATCTCTTTAGGTCACCCCCTTAGCTATTTTCCTCTGAAAGAGATAATTAATTTAAAGGATAATTAAATGAAAAGAAAATAACATAAATATTTATTTTTATACAAGTCACTTAGCCTTTATCTTATTTTTGTTCTAATCAACCACCTTTAGTCACTCCCTTTTAAAATAATCTCTTCTTTTCACTAAATTAATTAATTAGAAAAATAATATAATTTTAAGTAGCAAATGATAAATGAACTTTAGTTGGAAAACTTTATATATTCAAGTCAAAGTCTTTTTTAGTGAAATAGTCGGTCAACCGCGAGTTAGCGGGCATTGCAAGGGCCTAATACCTTCTTGGAGTGTAAATTTGAACTTCGAACCCTTTTCAACTAATTTTCATTTGTTTTAAATGTTTTGAAAAATAATTTTAAGCTTTCTTGGTTTTACTAAAAAATTCAAGCGGCGACTCTGTTAATTTGGAAAATCAATTTTTCTTAAGATTAATCGATTTTTCGAATTTTTGTCATTTTTAATTTATGTATCTATTTTCGTAAAATAGTAACCCAACAAGAATCATGACTAATATCCTACTTCACATAACATGTCATTTAGGTGTACATATCATCTTACTTTAACAATATAAACCAACACATATTCATAAATGAACTAATCAACATATAGTATCATCAATGTGCAAGTTCATCATATACATGTCATGTAGCGTTATAAGCATAATCGTACATAAGAACATCCTCGTAAGAATCCTCTCAAGTCTAACTTGTGCAATGCTTAGGTAGAGTACCATACCCCTACCTAGACTAAGCTAGATCCCTTAGGTTATCCTAGTTAGAGTTTATTTCTTTAGTTCATTTTACTTTCTGGGTACATCTTGCCCTAACCGACATAGACCACATGAGCTAGTGTGAAATCCGGTTCATAAAACCCTACAACGTTGGAAGGCAGAATACTTGGCAACGTAGTACCAAAAGATGAAACATAGCAACTACGTGGATCCACTAGTTAGTATTCCTATGGGGGAAACATAGTTCAAGAACTACGAGACATAGTTGGGACCCTCGTTATGCTACATTCATTGTAGTCTCCAATGTCAAGAGTACTTTAGTGATCCTACATTCCCTATGTTGGAAGGGACACTCCTCACTCAAGTTCACTCCGTGCTAAGCTAGAGTCCCTTTTTTGAAATGTCTTTAAGCCTTTATTATCAATCATAACTTAGTTTAGGTCATAGGGTCTACCCTTTTATATTCATCATCATCAATAGCTCAATAAGAATTGCATTAGCATAAATCCTTTCATTACAATTCATATAGGTGAGGTTAGCACATTTGCATATTCAGTATCACAATACAACACATTGGTAGTCATCACCATCCTTATAACATATACATCTTAATCAACCTCACAACAACGTCAAGACCTTTCAATTAAATATTATATAGACCCCATAAATCCTAATAAAAGGCATGCTATAATACAACATTATGACTTAATCACAATTAACCCCAATTTGAAGTAAAAGATAGAGATCATCAGACTTATTTAGTCTCCTTTATAGTTATCATCAAGGTCTTACCATAAACCCTCTATTCAACCCAATTTGGGTATATATCATCATAAGTCAATAATCAACATGATAACAAGGCTAGAAGAATCACTACATCACAATTCAATACTAGATCATAACTTCAGAAAAGATACTTAGGTAAATTCACTTCCTAACCTAGATCATCTTCCCATGAACTAGCATGAAAGACTAAAAGTTACTCTAATTTTTTCATGATTAATGTAATCATCCAATAGTAATTCAACCAATAAGCAATTCAATTGAACCAATTATGACCTAATTCATATCAAGATCAAACCTAGGGTAAAAGGTTTAGGGTCATCTTTTACAAACTAGACCAAACCATGAAGATATATCATAATAAAGCTATAATTCATGTTAATCTACTCATATTATCCAACAGAAAGCATAAACAAACAAATACATGAAAAAAATTTTGAGATGGAGAAGAACCCACATGAAAATCCAATTTCTGAAAATCCTTTGAAGGAACCCTTTGAGGAAATAGGTCTCAAAGGTGAATTAGATCCCATACCTCAGCGTTTGATGAAGAATTGATGGTGAAATTGTCCCTTTAGATCCCCCAAATCCCTCCTCTAGCTTGTCTTCAATGGTGTCTTCCAATAGAGAGAGCAAGAAGAGAGAAGGAAGAGAGTTTTGTTTTGAGAGTTGTAATTAGAATAATGGGGTTGGGGTCTTTATATGGGGGGGTTAATTAACTTAATTAGGCTTCTCTAATACCCTAATTAATGGGGGGGGGGTTAATTAACTTAATTAGGATTCCCTAGTACTCTAAATAACCACCAAAACCCTTAATTAAGTAGTTTAGATTTAACTTAAAACGTGCAGGAATAATGCAGTGTCATAAACGACACCACGATCGATAGATCGTGAGTCAGTGGATGAAACATCACTCCACCGTGCTGCACATCCGTGGTTCTTGTTAGAGACTTGTGCAGGCGAGGGCTCCAAAAATTTGTCTAAGTGTTGTTCGTTCGTTGGTAACGATGCCTTGTCGATCCACACACGGATCATCTATTGCATCTCGTGGGTACACACTGCCCAGGCAGTGTTGACTCCAACGTGCAAGGAGCCTCCTCAAGGGACTTTTGTTGGTCCTTTGGAAGTTGTACCCGGATGTTTAAACCATGAATCAACTTAAACACATGTTAGTTACGTTTACACCAATTTTCATGGATTTTCGAATCCTAAAAGCTAGTCAAATAGGCTAAGGCACGCTAGTACCTCCTTGCATTACTTTCCGAACGTCATGGACATTCTTGGATGTTTTGGTTTGTAAACTTCCTAAATGACCTACATTCATTATGATAGGCCTTAAAACAGGTTCTAGACCTTATGACACTAATGTATGGCTTTAAGACACTTCTTGGATTTTTGAAGTGTTACATTATCCCCCCTTTAGGAACATTCGTCCCCGAATAACACTAAAAATTTTTAGAAGGAAGAAATAGACTCAAGACTAGAAGCCCAACCAACAACAATACATAACATCAACCATATCTCTCACACAAGGCAATTGAAAACTTCAATTACCACACATAGGGCTCCACATTACATTATAAGGAATATCCTTCTCACATAACAAGAGCTCAACATAGCATATATGAGTCAATGTATGTCAAAGTTCAACTTATAAACATACCATATACTATTTAATAAAGAATCACCATACCAAAATGCACGACATAACTCAAAACAAGACAAAGAGAAAAACTTCAATTTCAAATGCACAACTTCAATGTAAGTCACTGTAAAGCTATTCAAAAATGTACATTTGCAATACTTCACCAAAATCAAAGCAACTTGAATTTTAGTCATGATTTTCATTATTAGTAAAAAGTACTAACCTTAGTTATCAAGTAGGTGAGGGTAACGGGACTTCATGTCGGCCTCGGCCTCCCGTGTTGCACACTCAACTAGGTGATTCTTCCATAACACCTTTACGGAAGCCACCTCTTTATTCCTTAACTGCTAGACTTGCCTATCAAGAATTTGAACCGGAACTTCCTCATAAGAGAGGTTATCCTTTACACCAAGACCCTCAATAGGAAGAATAGACCTTGGATCACCGATACACTTCTTAAGCATGGAAACATGGAAAACCGGATGAACCGAAGCCAATTCACTAGGAAGATTCAATTCATAGGTAGCCTTACCAACTCTTTGCAAGATTTCATATGGACCCACATAACGAGTACTCAACTTCCCCCTCTTGCAAAATCTAACCACCCCTTTCATGGGTGAAATTTTCAAATATACCTTATCACCATCTTCAAACTCCAAATTTCTTTCTCCTATGATCGGCATAAGACTATAGGTTGTTTGCAATCGGTTCCTTATGATATGTACTTTCTCCAAAGTCTTATAAATCAAATCAGGACTAAAAAGAGAAGGCTTACCTACTTCAAACCATTCAATAGGAGACCTACACCTCCTACCATACAAGGTTCATAGGGAGCCGTGGAGATGGATGAATGAAAACTATTATAATAAGCAAACTCCACCAAAAGGCAAATGCTTATTCCAATTTCAATTGAAATCTATAACACAAGACCTAAGCATATCCTCAAGGGTATGAATAGTACGCTCCGCTTGACCATCCGTTTCGGATGAAAAGCGGTACTCAATCTCACCTTTGTACCCAACCCTTCTTGGAATGACCTCCAAAACCTATATCTAAATTGTGCACTCCGATCCAATATGATGGATAACGGAATACCATGTCGACACACAATCTGATCTATGAAGATCCTAGCATAATCTTCTGCTGAATAAGTAGACTTGATGGGAATAAAGTGAGCGACTTGGTCAACTTATCCACAACCACCCATATAGAGTCATATTGACTTTGAGTCCGATGTAAACCCACTACAAAGTCCATATTGATATCTTCCGACTTCCAAGTAGGAACTTGGATTTCTTATAGTAAGTCACCTGACTTTTGATACTTGGCTTTCACCTGTTGGCAATTCGGACACTTAGCAACAAACTTCGCTATGTTTATCTTCAAACCTTCCCACCAAAATACTTCCCTAAGATCATGGTACATTTTTGTCGAACCTGGATTGATGGAGAAGCGAGATAAATAATCTTCCTCAAGGATCCGGTTCCTCAACTCATCTACCTTGGGAACACACAATCTTCCTTGGTACCTCAAAACACCCCCCCAAGGAGAATGCCTCATTAATCTTTCCAAGGACTGATTCCTTCAACTCCATCAATGATTTATTAAGGTGTTGTTTGGACATCACCTCGACTACTAATGATGACTCTAAGTTATGATGGACTATGAATCCACCGTTCAGAGAATCTTCCAACCTCACACCAAACCTAGCCAACCTTTGAACATCCTTCGCTAGGTATTTGTTGGTTTTGTCTACGTGATATATAATACTCTTAGTCATACGACTTAGAGCATCCGAAACCACATTGGCCTTGCCGCGGTGATAGAGGACACTCATGTCATAATCTTTCAACAATTCTAACCACCTTCTTTGTTGGAGATTCAAATCCTTTTGGGTAAACACATATTAGAGACTCTTATGGTCGGTATTAACATTAACATGGACATAATACAAGTAATGCCTCCATATTTTCGAGGCAAACACCACTGACGCTAACTCAAGGTCATGAGTTGGATAGTTTCGCTCATGCACCTTAAGTTTCCTAGAAGAATAGGCTATCACCTTCCCATGTTGCATGAGCATACATCCCAAACCCACTCGGGATGCATAAGATTATATAACAAACCCCTTTGAACCCTCCGGTAAAGTCAACACCGGAGAGGAAGTAAGCCTATCTTTCAACATTTGTAAGCTTCTCTCACATGTCTGCGACCACTTAAATTTCTTACAATTTTTGGTCAAAGTAGTCAAGGGAGATGTAATGGACGCAAAACCATCCACAAACCTAAGATAATAGCCCGCTAAACCCAATAAACTCCTAATGTTAGTTGGATTCAATGGTCTAGGCCAATTTTTCACCGCCTCCGTTTTACTATGATCAACCTCAACTCCCTCACTAGAGATTATATGACCAAGAAATGTCACCGACATCAACCAAAAACACATTTATTATACTTGGAAAACAATTGATGTTCTTTAAGTACTTGTAAAACCACCCTCAAATGTGTTATATTATTTAATTTTTTGTATATACCAAGATGTCGTCAATGAAGACAATGACAAATGAATCTAGGAAATTCCAAAACACCCTATTCATAAGGTCCATAAATTCTGCCGGAGCATTAGTGAGAGCAAAGGACAGTACTAAGAATTCATAATGACCATATCTAGTCCGAAATTCCGTATTTGGTATATCCTTACCTCTCACCCTAAGTTGGTGATACCCCGACCTCAAGTCAATCTTAGAAAAGTAGCTTGCTTCTTCGAGTTGATCAAACAAGTCGTCAATTTGAGGGAGAGGATACTTGTTCTTGATTGTGACTTTATTGAGTTAGCGGTAATCAATATACATTCTTAAGGACCCATCCTTCTTCTTCACAAACAAAACTGGAGCACCCAATGGAGAAATACTAGGTCTTATGAAGCCTTTGTCTTGTAAATCTTTGAGTTGAGCATTCAACTCTTTCAATTTGGCCAGAGCCAACCGATAAGAAGGAATTGAAATTGGATTTGTATCTGGTAAGAATTTGATACCAAAATCAATTTCTTGTTCGGGAGGAATGACGGGAAGGTCATTAGGAAAGACCTTCGGAAATTCACTGTCTACGGGGACCTACTCAATGGGAGGAATTTTGGATTCTAAATATTGTACTCTCATAATACATCTTGCATGCTTTGAGACAAGATATAATACGACCCCTAGGAATAGAACTTACCCCTTTCCACTCAACAATGGGTTCAGTTGAAAAGTTAAACTTCACCACCCTTGTCCTACAATCAATAGAGGCAAAGCAAGCATGAAACCAATCTATACCAAATATAATATCAAAATCAAGCATATCAAGTTCTACTAGGTCAACACAAGAAACTCTATTGGGCAACATTATTGGACAATTTCTATACACCTTTTTTGCAACAACCGGCTCACCCACCGGAGTAGACACAATAAAAGGTTCATGCAAAATATCAGGCAAAATAACAATTTTTTTGTCTACTAGAGGGGTAACAAATGATAAAGTAGCACTGGGATCAAGTAAGGCATATACATCAATAGAGAAGACTTTCAACATACCATTCACCACGTCGGGAGAAGTCTCTTGCTCACTCCTAGAGTGGAGAGCATATAAGAGGTTCTTCTTAGGAGCCTCATATGAACAACTTGCTTGAGCTTTACCACTACCCTTGTATTGACCCCTCACATTACGGCAATCCCTAACCTAGTGACCACTTTTACCACAACCAAAACAATTGTCCGTCCCATTAAGACAATCACCATAGTTCTTCTTGCCACACTTTTTGCAAGTTGGCTTCTCGGTTGGTGAACTAGTACCTTTCTACTTCTTAGGCTTAGGGTTAGACACCCTATCACCACTATCCTTAGAGAACTTGGAAGGAACTTGATTAGAAACCCGCTTCTTAAATATAGGCTTGTCTTGTATTTCAAGCCTATTCTTTGAAGAACCTCCATCAAAAGATCTTGCCCTCTTAGCATCTCTACTCTTCCTCTTAGACCATGCCTCTTCCACATGTTTAGCATGCACCATAAGACGAGAAATTTTCATAATGTCATGTAGCATAGCCGAATCACACTCCTGTTGCAAATCATCTGACACCCCCTTCACAAAGCGGCTGATTTCATCTGTAGGATCAGAAATCACAGAAGGAGCATATTTTGACGATTTAGTGAATTTCAAGGAGTATTCATGAACACTCATACCTCCTTGGTGAAGGTTGATGAAATCCACCACTTTAGCTTTCCTCTTCTTCCTAGGAATGAACCGATCAAGAAAAGCCTTCTTGAAGATCTCTCAAGTTACCGGACCACCTCTAAATGGCCTGTTATCTCTCCATTGGACATACTATGCTTTAGACACATCCTTGACTTGATAGGTGGCTAACTCAGCCTTCTCACTAGTGGATAACCCCATAGACAAGTTTATCTTATAGACTTCATCGATGAACTCTTTGGGGTATTCTTCAACTTAGGACCTCTAGAAAGTAGGAGGGTTCATCCTAGTGAAGTCCCTTAGATGGGAGGCCACGGTAATAACTTGTTGATTTGGACGGGGTGCAACCTCCCGGTTAGCTTGGGTCGTCATAGGTTGGGCTTGTGTAGTAACGACTTGGGCCAATTGGATAATGGAAACCCTTATGTCACCATCTGTCAAGGGTGAAGGATTGACCGGAGCTTTTTCAATGTTATCATGTTCTTCAAGAGGAGGAAGTTGATCACCACCGGGAGGACCTCCCGCATTGGCAATCTCCTCATCAAGACTTTGTGCCGCATTCCTTTGAGTGTTAATTTCCTATAATCGCAACAATAGGATTAGATGCAAAAGCACACCATAAGTATAATATAATGTTACAATATTGGACTTCCAAGAAATTGAGAGTTTCCCAGGCATCTCATAGGTTCCTATCCATAAGTTTGGCACGCTTCGCAATTATGGATACGAATTTATATATAGGTTGTTGAGAGAGACATTGACTCTAAGATAATTAAACCTCTTGCTCTGGTACAAAGTTTTTCATATTCGGGTTAACCCCCTAGACGTACTCGGCGTCGTCATCCTCTTTGAGGACTAAGATGAGTCACTTAGTTTACATCATTACATTCATAGGTCAAATTTAGCGGAAATTTTAAAAAATTTCATTACTTCTACTTGGAGGTTTACATAGACCTCTACATACACATAATACATACATACATACATACATACATATATATATATAATATCGAGTATACATAAACCTTTCGTATAGGAAGATTACATATTCTTCTATTTTTATTGCACATAAGTATATAAAGTATAACAGAGACATAATAGTCGTCTCATCTCATAACCATCTAATAAGAGTGTAAGAACTTGGTCATAACCCATACATCAAGTAAAAATGCCTCACATGGGCTATACAATGTTTCATACTAAACGGAAATAAAGAAACATAGAAGTCTTTAACTAAAAAGCAAACTCCATAAGCTAGGTAGTGGCATCACCCTCGGAAATTGAGGACCTACCCTACTTGGATGAATACGAGATCCAAGCCTTCTTCAAGTCGTCTTCGAAACACCTTAATGACCGAAACCTAAAATATTGGGGAAAAGAAAGAAATGGGTTAGTACACTAAGTATGACACAATATGTGCGCATACTTTAAAATCATACTAAACAAAGGGATAATTCATAAAGTATGCATTTTTCATTTAAACTTTATGCACATTCAAAAAGACCATACCAATCTGCATGTTCATTAAGTCATAGGCATGTACTTCACAAGAACAACAATCATCAATACTAGGCAAGTCAACATGCTCATCATATAATCGAATAAATATCCAAGTAACTCTATCATCAAGTCATATTAACAACAAACATGTATAAAAGTAAATTTCAACATAACCAAAGTAAGTCAATTACCCATGAACCCCTATCAAGTAAACAAGTGAAATGACCAAGCAAAGCCCCATAACCTTAATCAATCAAGTAACTCAACAAGAATCATGACTAACATCCTACTTCACATAACATGAAATTTAGGTGTACATTTCATATAACTTTAATAATATAAACCAACACATATTGATAAGTGAACTAATCAACGTATAGTATCATCAATGTGCAAGTTCATCATATGCATGTCATATAGAATTATAAGCATAATCATACATAAGCACATCCTCCTAAGATTCCCCACAAGGCTAACTAGTGCAATGCTTAGGTAGAGTCCCATACCCCTACCTAGATTAAGCTAGACCCCTTAGGTTATCCTAGTTAGAGTTCATTCCTTTAGTTCATTTTAACTTCTGGGAATATATTTCCCTAACCTACATAAACCACATGAGCTAGTGTGTACTTCGGTGTCATAAAACCGTACACCGAAGGAAGGCGGACTATTTGCCAAGGTAGTACCAAAAGATGAAACATAGAAACTACGTGGATCCACTAGCTAGTATTCCTATGGGGGCAACATAGATCAACAACTAGGAGATATAGTTGAGACCCTCCTTATTCTACATCCATTGTAGTCTCCAATATCAAAAGTACTTTATTGTTCCTACCTACCCTATATGGTAAGGCACTCCTCACTCTACTTCACTCGGTGCTAAGCTAGAGTCCCTTTTTGAAATGTCTTTAAGCTTTCATTATAAATCATAGCATAGTTTAGGTCCTAGGGTCTATCCCTTGTATATTTATCATTAAAAATAGTTCAATAAGAATTGCATGACTATAAATCCTTTCATTACAATTCATATAGGTGAGGTTACCACATTATCATATGCATATCATAATAAGGCACATTGGTAGTCATCACCATCCTTATAACATATACATCTTAATCAACCCCACAATAGAGTCAACAGATTTTAATTAAACATCATACCAACCCTATAAATCCTAATACAAGGCATGCTCCAATAAAACATCATGACTTAATCACAATTCACCACAATTCGAAGTAAAGGATATAGATCATAAGACTTACCAAGTCTCCTTTATAGTTCATCATAAATGTCTTATTATAAGCCCTCAATTCAACACAATTTGCTTATACCTCATCATAAGTCAATAATAAACATGATAACAATGCTAGAAGAATCATTACATCACAATTTAATACTATATCATAGCTTAATATAAGATACTTAAATCAATTCAGTTCCTAATCTAGATCATCTTCCCAAGAACTAGAATGAAATACTAAAAATCACTCTAATTTGTTCATGATTAATGTAAAAACATCATCTAATATTAATTCAACCAATAACCAAGTCAATTGAACCAATTACGACCTAATTCATATCAAGATCAAACCTAAGGTCAAGGGTTAAGGGTCATCTTCTCCAAACTAGACCATACCATAAAGATATATCATAATTAAGTTAGAATTCATGTTAATATACTCATATTATCCAATATAAAACATAAAAAAACCAATTCATAACAAATTTTTTTAGATGGATAAGAACCTACATGAAAACCTTACTTCTGAAAATACTTTGAAGGAACCGTTTGAGGAAAGAGATCTTAAAGGTGAATTAGATCTCGTACCTCAAAGTTTGATGAAGAATTGATGGTGAAATAGTCCATTTACAGCCCCCAAATCCCCCCCTATCTTTTCTTCAATGGTGTCTTTTAATAGAGAGAGAAAGAAGAGAGAAGGAAGAGAGTTTTGCTTTGAGAGTTATAATTAGACTAATGGGGTTGGGGTCTTTATATGGGGGTGGGTGGGTTTATTAACTTAATTAGAATTCCCTAATTCCCTAACTAAAAACAAAAAACCTTAATTAATTAGTTAATACTTAAATTAAAACAAGCAGGAAAATTGTAGTGTCACAAACGACACCATGATCGACAAATCGTGGGTCAGTCGACATACCAGCCCTCCTCCGTGCTGCACATCTGTGGTTCTTGTCAGAGACTTGTGCAGGCAATGCTACAAAAAATTTTCTAAGTTTTTCGATGGGTGGAAACGATGCCTCATCGATCCATACACGAATCGTCGATTGCATCTCGTGGTTACACACTACCCAGGCTGTGTTGACTCCAACGTGCAAAGGTCCTCCTCAAGGGCCCTTGTTTTGTCCTTGGGGAGTCGTACTCGGACGTTTTGACAATGAATCGACTTAAAAACATGTTATCTACCCTTCCATCAATTTTCATGGATTATAGACTCCTAAAAGCTAGTCAAATAGGCTAAGGCACGCTAGTACCTCCTTGCACTACTTTTCGAATGTCATGGACGTTCTTGGACGTTATGGTTTCTAAACTTACTAAATGACCTATATTCATTAGAATAGGCCTTAAAACACTGTCTGGACCTCATAAAACTTATGTTACGCTTTAATACACATCTGGAATTTTTGAAGTGTTACAAAACCCGACCCCAAAGCAACCTCAAACCACACCAGTTTTAGAAACCAAACAGTTGCTCCGGCAAAACTTCAATCGCAATTGCACTTCAAACCCACTTATATTATCTTCCTACTTCGGCGACCAAATTAACCATCGCTCAAGATCTCCTTTCCCATCTCCCTTTTTTTATGTTTTTTTCCTTTATTTTGGTGGTATCTCGATGCTCGGAATGGCTCCATCTCCGATGACATAGTAACAAGCAAGATCCTCCCGATAGCAATAACAAACCATCACGAAATAACCAAATCTGGATGGGAAATCTTCATTTCCGGTGACCCTTTTTTAGACTCATTTTCCTCAAGGTTTTATCAAAACACAAGACAACGCATTCACAATGTATCATCCCAAGGGTTCAGTCACTACTAATTTACATGAAACTTCATCTATTAATTTATCCAAGGTCAATACCTTATTCCCGACATTCAAGAACAACGATGAATTGAGAAATTCAAAGGGAGTAAAGTCAACTACCTGACAAGCAAGGGAGCTAGGGTGATTGTGTGACAACTTTAGAATTCTAACAATTTCCACTTGCCTTTTGCACTGACCCCGAAGAACAGACTTGTTTAAAATTGTGTGATGAAAGGGTTTTGAGGAAAAAATAGAAATTTGGGGACATGGATGATGAAATGGGGTGATTAGTGGTGAGATTATTGTTATAGGGAGTGAATTTAGTGAGTGAAAAGGGTAAGAAGTGGCGAGGGGGAGTTTGGAAGAAGATGTCGGAATGATTTGAATTAGAGGTCTTTTATTTAAAGGCAAGTCGGGTTGGGTCCGGCAGGCTAGGGTTTGGACCCACGAGACCCCATCTACAGTCGGTGGATCGATCTACGGTTCGTAGATGAGGACCGTAAATCCCTCTTACACTTAGAAAATTTAAAGCGCTTACCTAGTATCTACGGACGCCATTGACGGTTCATAAACTGAACTACTGACCGTCGATGGATTCTGTAGACCTCTGCACCAACCTTTTTCTGTAGATTTATATTTTTACCCCGCACATGTAGCAACCATTAGGCCTTTCTTTTACATTTTCTTGACACTTTATAGACACGGACCCTATGCTATATCTTGTAACCACTAATATAAGAACAAAACACATATCTAAGTGAGTATAGAGAAATAAATAAACAAAACAAACTACTAAATAGAAAATAGAAACCTATCGTTGGCTAGATTTTACATCTATGGTTGCTCCCAAACAACGGTTTATTTAATGTCGTGGTACGACACATGCCTCTTGATTACTCAGACTTCATTAAGATAGTAGGCCTCAATAGCTTCTTGAACACTCTCTGTGTTTCCTAGATAAAGCTTGATTCTCTGTCCGTTTACTTTGAACCTTGTTCGCTCACTGTTTTTGAGCTCCACTGCTCCATGTGGAAATAATTGCTTGAGTAAGAATGGACCGGTCCGTTTGGACTTTACCTTTTCTGGAAAAAAGCGACCTACAGTTGAATAGAAGCACAAGATCCCCCACAACAACATCTAGCTTTTCAATCCTTTGATCATGGTACTTCTTTATATTCTCTTTATACAAGGATGAACTCTCATAGGCTTTTAGGAGAAACTCATCAATCATATTCAAGTCATTCAATCTTTGACTAGACGCGGCGTCCAAATCCGAATTCAGCTTTTTCATTGCCCACATAGCCTTATGTTCTAGCTCTACTGAAAAATGGAAACTTCCCATGTACAAGTCGGTACAGAGACATATATATGGGAGTATTGCATGCAGTGTGATAGTCCCATAGAGAATCATCAAGCATCCTTGACCAATCCATTCTATTGGCATTCACCGTCTTCACCAAAATCTGCTTGTGACACCTCAACTTGTTCACTGGTTCTGCGGATGGTAAGGAGGGGCTACATTGTGGTGGAAACCACATTTTTCAAGTAGTGACTTAAACAACTTATTGCAAAAGTGGGATCCTCCATCATTCATAATCTCCCTAGGGGCACCAAATCTGGAAAATATATTCTTTTTCAAGAATGTTGTGACACTCTTACCTTCATTGTTGGAGAGCACAATTGCTTCCACCAATTTCAATACATAATCAACCACAACAAGAATATACCTCATCCCATGTGAACTTTCAAATAAACCCATAAAATCAATGGTCCATACATTAAAAAATCAAATCACCAATATCGGATTCATAGGGAGATCTTGTTACTTTGAAATTCCTCCTTTTCTTTGGCAACAGTCACAAGACTTGACAAAATCATGAGCATCTTGGTGAATGGAAGACCAATAATACCTACACTTCAAGATTCTTTGCACAGTCCGGATACCACTATGAAGCCCACCAACAGGCGATGAATGGCACGCCTCAATAATACTAACCATCTCAACCTCGGGAACACAACAACAAATAATCCCATCAACAAAACTACGATACAAATAAGTCTCATCCAAAAGAACTTCTTCACATTAGGCATAAACTTATTCCTTTGGTGAAACGACAAATCTAGAGGTACCAAGTCGCTTGCCAAATAATTAGCAAAATCAGCAAAACAAGGGATCAAATTCTGAGAAGCAGCCAATACCTGTTCATCTAGGGAAACATCATTAATTTCACTCCTATCACCAAACTTTAACATAGACTCTTCTTTTAATCTAGACAAGTGATTGACAACTTGATTGTTGATACCGTTTCTATCTTTCACTACAAAATCAAACTCTTGTAGAAACAGTACCCATCGAATCAACCTCAATTTTGCATCCTTATTTGCCATCAGATACCTCAATACAGAATGGTCACTATGCAGTATGACCTTAGTACCAAGATAGTAGGATAAAAATTTCTCAAATGTGAAAACGACCGCAAGAAGCTCTTGCTCCATCCCAATATAATTCCTCCAGGACATATTTAGAGCTTTGCTAGCATAGTAAATAGGATGAAGAATCTTACATCGTCACTTTCCTTAACCATACCAATTGCCACTCCACTTGCATCATACATTACCTCAAACGGTTGTCCCCAATCCGGTGAAATAATGAAAGGTTCAAATTCTAGCTTCTCCTGCAACTCTCCAAATTCTCTCAAACAAGCATTATCACATTCAAACTCGTTCTCCTTTTTGAAAAGTCTGCACAATGCATGAGAAGTTTTAGAGAAATTCTTGATGGACCTCCTATAGAAACCTGCATGCCTAAAAGAACTTCCAACACCTTTAACAAAGATAGGTGGTGGAATCTTTCTATTACCAGAACTTTGGTCCGATCAACCTCAACACCTTTCTTAGAGATCCAATAACCCAACAATATACCTTCCTTCACCGTAAATGGCACTTCTCCAAATTTAGCACCACATTGCAATCTTCACACCTTTTAAGTACCTTGGCCAAATTATCCAAGCATCGATCAAAAGACACATCTACAACATAAAATCATCCATGAACACCTCAATAGTGTCCTCCATAATATCTGAGAATATCGACATCTTACAACGTTGGAAGGTCACTAGAGCATTGCACAACACAAATGAAATGTGTTTGAAAGTGAAAGTCCTATAGGGGCAAGTGAAGGTGGTTTCCTCTTGGTCTTTCCGAGCTATAGAAATTTGATTGTAGCCCGAACAACCATCAAGGAAATAGTACCAACTCTTACGCGCAAGTGTACCAACATTTGGTCCATGAATGGCATAGGAAAGTGGTCTTTTTCTGTCCAAGTGTTCAACTTTGGGTAATCCATGCAGACTCCCCATCCGGTCAAGGGATACATTGGAACAAGCTAATTACTTTTATTAGACACCATATTAATACCACTTTTCTTATACACACGTTGAACATGACATACCTAACTACTATCTACAATTGGTTAAATAACTCCAACATCCAACCACTTGATAATGTCTATTTTAACTACCTCTTGCATATGTAGATTTAGTCTTCTCTGGTGCTCGATACTAGGTTTGTGATATGGAATGAGTTGAATTTTGTGAGAAAAAAAATACCATAAGGGATCCCAATGATGTCCACAATAGTCCAATCAATAGCTCTCTTGAACTTGTTCAACACAGATACCAAATATTTTACCTTTCGTCCATTTAAATTTGCTGCAACAATGACTGGTAGAGTCTCGTTTCTACCCAATAATACATATCAAATGTGGTGGTAGAGCCTTGAGCTCCAATTCAGAGTCCTCCTTAATAGCAAGTTTTGCGGGTAGGAATCACGATTCTTCATATCTAACTCCAACTTCTTTGGCTTCAAATGATATTCACACCTATCAAGTGAGGCAACAAACTTATTTTACTCTCATTACAATTACTCTCCAAGTTCATCATGACTACTGCTAGTGCCTCAACACCCAGTCTCTCTTTAATCTTCACCTCAGACCCACTCTCAACTCTATATGTTATAGCAGATACCGATTAGTGCTCACCAGTCTACTTCATAGACCTACAAATATTGAAACTTGATCTTCATTGTTGAGTCTGAACTTCATCTACCCTTTCTCCATATCAACCAAAGCACACCCAGTAGCAATG
Organism: Solanum pennellii; assembly: GCF_001406875.1. Classification (NCBI taxonomy): domain Eukaryota; kingdom Viridiplantae; phylum Streptophyta; class Magnoliopsida; order Solanales; family Solanaceae; genus Solanum; species Solanum pennellii. The sequence continues at coordinate 33,564,582 of NC_028644.1, forward strand.
AATGGTTCCGCGGCACCGCCACTTAAATTTCATATTCTCATATTACACCTTCCTAAAGAAGCATAAGAATCATTATCAAGTAAAGAACTCAAATTGTAGGGTGGGGTCGATCCTACGAGGAATATGGCCTAGACTTAAACTTAACTGATAATTATATTTTTTATCTAAAATATTTTCGAAACTAAGTAATTAAAAGGGGGAGGATTTGTGAAAAAAATTTGGAAAATTATGTAAGTAATCAGTGATTAAGATTTAAACTTATAGTTGTTATCAAGATGAGAAAGTAACTAGGTGGTACGTGTTCCCCATAAGGTCATAATGCGGTTATCTTCATAATAGCAACCCTTTCTTAGTATATTACATGAAAAGTGATAAACTAGATATCGCTAAGTCCTTGGTCCGGCATCTAGAGAATTTCACCCTGCACCTTGGTCCGGCGACGTGTGTACAATTTACTAACCCTTATCTTTACCTCATATTCGACATCACATCGATGTATGACTTAGTTTTCACCCTCACATCGATCGACATTAGACTTATTAGATAGTATTACATTAAATGTACGTAGATAATTATTTTCTTATCAATCACTTCTTTGGTCTGGCAAGTAGCAACAAAGAGAATACTAACGTGTGTACTCGTTAAAAAGACTTCTGAATGAAAGAATTATCAATGCATGCAACAACACTATTCAAGAATTGCTTAATTACTATTCATACTTTTTTAAGAGCTCATGTTTTCCACAATTCTAGTTGTGGATTTAGTTACCCATATTAGCAAGGAATACAATTCGTATTTTTAGAAGAAACAATCATGAACCCAGAATTTCAACTTGACTTGCAGAGTCAAAATCTTCAAAACGTGCTTTAGAAATCAATGATTGCCAAAATTTTCAAATTAATCTCCAAAGTCAAGAACTATCACAAGAATAATAAAGTCTAACCTCAAAAATGATGTTTATATATATAAAAATAAGTCCTAACTAAAAAGAAAACAAAATAAAGAAATAATGTTTCAGACTCGTCTTTGATCCACGACATTGACCTATGGTCTATAGATTTATGTACGACTTTATCAAATTTTCAGTCTTCAAAAAATCAACATCTCTGATCAAATCGACGGATCAACAGTATGGATCGTAGATCAATCTATAGCCCGTGGATCCTCCTCCGTTGCTCAATACATAGAATTTTCACCATCAGATACTGGTACCAACTCTTTGAATGATTTGACGGAGCAACAGTATGGTCCGTAGATCAATCTATAATGTGTAGGTTGCAACAATGGTTCAACACTTAGTCTAGAATTCTCTGATCTTTAGAAATTTATTGCTTTCCCATCTACGTTCATAATCTACAGAGCGTGAATGGACCTACTGTCCATAGATCACCTCTATAGATGCTCTTTTTATGCACTTCTTTCAGCTGAGTCTCCGTGTTTCCGCGTCTGAACATATTTCTAGAAAACATGAGAAAAGCACACAAAAACAAATACAAGATGGCTCTAGACACACAACTCTTAAGTGAAATGTACCAAAAATACTGTAAACTCACGTACATTAATTTCTTGGTCACACATTGCACTCGGCTCACCCTATCACTATTTGAATTTTGGTACACCAGGCATGTATATAAATGTTGAATAATTTCCTTATTTACCCACCTCTTGCATGGGTGGATTCGATCTTCTTTGGGTTGTCAATACTTGGACTACAATATTTCTCCAGTTTAATTTTGTGTGAGCAAATACCTGGAGGTATCCCAATTCTATCAACAATGGTCCAACAAATTGCTTTATTGAACCTTTTCAACACCTTCACCAATGATTTCACTTGTTCAACACTACAATGTGCAGCCATAATAACTGGAAAAGTGTTATTTTCACCTAAAACAACGTATCTCAAATGTCCAGGCAACTTCTTCAATTTCAACACATGTGTCTCCTCAATAGATTGTTTTATTGGAGGGTTTGGCTTGTTTAACAATTCCAAGTCTAACTATGATTCTCCCCATAATCAACTTGAGAGACCTGATCATCAAAGTTCATTATTACTACAACCGATGTCTCTAAAGTAAATCTTTATTTTATACATACTTCAGTGACCCCCTTCATTAAGTATATCAATCGCAGACACTACACTCATATCTTCTGTTTGCTTCATCAACTCGCACATTTTCAACTTCACCTCTTGATTATTTAGAAAATATTTAGCTCCCCACTCTGCACATCAACTAATGTTTTACTAGTTTCCAAAAATGGTCTTACAAAAATTATGCAAACTTTAAAATCCACCTCGCCATCGAGAATTACAAAATCAGCAAAAAATATGAAAATTTCCACCTTCGCTAACACATTGATCTATTAGTCATCATCAATGTCAAAGTTATTGGTTTTGGGCCCCCCAACCCCAACTATTCTTATATCACCACTGGCATGAGATTGATACTGGATCCCGAGTAAAACACAACTTTAGCGAACTTGAATTCACCAATCGTGCATGGTACATTGAATTCACCTTGGTCCTCTTTCTTCTACACCAAGGACCTTGTAGCAATAGCACTATAATGATTTACATTATCTACTGGTTCAAAACTTATTGTATCTTCTTTGTTACCAATCCCTTCATAAATTTAAGATACCCTGCATCTATTCCAAAGCTTCGAATAATGGAATGTTTACTGATAGCTTCCGAAGCATGGATATGAATTTCAAGAATTTTCCATCTTCAACTTTCTTCTTGATCCTTTGAGGGAATCGATGAAGAGGTTTAGGAATCTAATGTAAAGATTGTGATGCCTCAACTTTAGATTTCTTAGTTTAGTGTGCCCTTTATTAATCTTCTCACAATCTCTCTACTATTCTAGATATTTCTGAATCATTTAATACTTATGCATTTACCTCTTTTTCCGAATCCCTTTATATACTCTTTTCCTGCTCAATGTTTTCTGGTGTAGGTTCTAGTTGTAATTTACCACTTCTCGTGGTTATATTAATGTAGTGAGCATTTTTCTTTGGGTTTTGAATGGTATCACTAAGCATTGTCCCAGTTTTTCTGGTTAAGTGAAGCGACAGTTTCCCCATCTGTTTGTTCAACTGCTTAATAGAAGTAGAGTGTGAGTTTACAATTTCACTCATGCTGGAGAAATCATTACTCAACTCTTTCACTCCACAATTTGTAGATTCAAATCTCTGTAGAACTTTGCAAACAAATCCACTATTTCGAGCCAACTAGAACCACTACCTATTTGATCTCTTTTTCCTGGACGTACATTGACACTAGTGCGCTTATTTTTGTATCTCTCCTTGTTTTGCCAGCTTCCTTGCTCTTTGTTTCTTGGTCTGTCATATTGACCCTCTTGATAATAGTTCCTACCTTGATTTCCAGAATTATAACCATGGTTAGTTGATTTACAATTTCGGAAACCCCCTGGTTGTTCAAATATTTCACCTCTTCATCAAAGTCCACATCTTACTGTTTGTACATGTTTGCTGTACCTATTCTGTTTTATCTTCCAGAATAGCAATGAGATGTTTCATAATGATGTCTACTTGGGTTTTCATATAGGTCATGTATTGGTTCCGTTCTTCCTATCTCAAACTCTGTTCAGCTGAGAGCCCAAAAGAGAATCCCATGTCTCTAATATCAGTATCTCTTGTTTGCAATGCTATGTGGTTCTTTGATACCTTATCCATCACAACCATGATCTCAGGAAATGATTTTGTCATGAATGATCCATCACATACGCATCCAAAACCAATTTAGTCACAAACTTTAGTGACCTCTAAAATACCTACTTCTAGTGCTTGTTGATAAGGCCATGATTTTGGGACTTTTTTTAGCTTTGGGATAGACCTTCACCATGTATCATGCATTGCGTCACCTTGTAGCTTCATGTGTGAACCTATTTCATCCGTCATTGACAACTCTTTTTCCTTTGGGTAAAACCTCTCCAGGAAAGCCTCTCTCAGCTTTGCCCAAGTTCTAATTGAGTCGTGTGGTAACTCATTCTATCAGTTAGTTGCTTTCCCAGTTAGAGAAGTGGGAACAACCTTGGTCTCATCGTTGTTTGGATGGCTTTAGAAATCTCAGACAACTTACTTATTGACCCGAAATTCATGTCAGTTATTGAACTCAATCTCTTAGAGGTAGTGGTTGGAAATGAAAGGGGCTATATCTTGAACTCTTTCATTCTCCTCATTCACTCTATTTTATTCATTGGAATTATTTTCAGAATCTCTACCCACAGTCTTTGCATCTTGTCTCAACCTCTTTCTCTACGTTGCAAGTTTCTATGCATTCACCATTTTCGTTATAACTTTTTTTAACTTAGGATCCTATGGAATAAAAGGTGCTCTGTTACTTTTGTTGTTTGGCATGAAATAGTTACTTCACTTTTAAATTACAATGACAAGAAAAAAGAACTAAAATTAGGAAATATAACTACAACTGAAGTACTAGCTAGTAGAGTATATTTGAACCGAAATTCCTCAACGGCGGTGCAAAAATTTTATATGTTCAAGCTTACACCTCAATTAAGATGTATAAATGTCAAAGTCAACTATAGAACTCATTTGGAATTGAGGTCGATCGGGAATTTACAACAGAAATAAACTTACAATGCTTATATTCAGTTGCGGTTAATATTTTCGAAAGAAGTGAATTGCGGAAAATAAAGATTCAGCTGTTTTGAATTCAAGTACCCATTTTTTGTTAAATTTGAATGTTAACAATAGAAAAAAAAATAGATCCAATACATAATAGTTGATTTAGCGAGGCTAGGACTCTCTTCCTCATGACCTTTAATTCTGACTCGAATTATATACAAATAATGATATATTGTTAACCTCATATGATCCTAGCAAGTTAGATACATCTAAACGGTTTTTCCTTCCTATTAGATGACTTTCCCTCTTCTCCTCTTGGTTATAGAGTTTTTTGAAGCTTACCCTTGCATCTTCATAAGAAGATTATCCTCTCCCAAGCTCTAATCTCTAAAACAAGTTAATGGAATTTGTTTCTAGATTTTCCTGATCATCAATTTTTTCTCGAACAAGTGATAAATAGAGGCATGTTCTAATGTGTGCACTCATTAGAAGACAATCATTATGAATGTAGAAAGACATATCTAATTAACCATTAGGCGTTGCTTATGTAGAATCCATCGTTATGTTCCAGTCAGAGTTTCCAAAACCCTAGTTTTGGTGTTTAGATTCTCATAATTCAATGAAAAATTAACGATTATTGAAACCATAAATAAATAGAATTAAAATAATATCAAAACCAAATGCTTCTTGATTATCAACAATAAAAAAAAATCACCAAGGTTGATCACAATATATTTCACCAAGAAATGTGCTAAAAAAGGAAACTATCATTTGTCCTAGCTCAAAATGTCTCAATGTTGTTCACATATGTTAAAAAAAGAATAAACCATAAGGAATTTAAAATAGTCTTGGAAAAGAGTCGCACATGAAGTAGTATATACTCTGTCAACTCTGAACCTACATCGAGACAAAAAGTTGTTTCTATTCATCGCACATTCTTCATGAGCCGATGTACGGCTCGTATAGTGAACCGTGGTCCATATGGTACCTCTTCTTGTTACAAGTTAACTTCATTCTTCCTAGATCACTTCCACGAGCATCTTCACAACTCGTGCAACATTTCATAGTTCGTATAGTCCTCCGTGTAGTATCTTTCACTTGCATCTACTTGCATCTTAACTTTTACTTCTTTCTTTCCCTCAATTTATTTTAAGTGTTTATCTCTGCACATTATCAAATACCATCATATCTACATAAACAAGCCCGGCTTCCTGCACCAGTCCTTTGTTTTGTGAGTTCAATGTGCTATGAGTTCATGGTACATCAGCCCTTGCATATGATGAATATGAGAAGAACAGAAGTATGCAATGTAACGACCTGTTTAGTCGTTTTGAGCAGCAGATTTTATTTCTGGAAAAACTGTGTGAGTCGACGGAACCCACGACGGACCGTCATGGACACGACGGGTCGTCGAGGGTGTCTCGTTCCAAAAGACTTAGACTTCTGAAATTTGGGTACTGAAATCGACTCTCTGAACTTGGCGACGGACCTGCAGGACGAACCGTCGTGGGCACGACGGACCGTCGCAGGTGTCTCGTTCCAGAACACTTAGACTTCTGAAATTTGGGT
>NC_028644.1:33578845-33617248 GCF_001406875.1 Solanum pennellii
GTTCTTGTGGTGATGACTTCCAGATTTTGGGGAAATAATAGATGTTGAATTTTAGAAGTTATTGAATTGTCTTTTATTAATGAGTTTAAGTCTTCCGCATTGCTTTATGTTGATATTAAATTGAAATGTTAAGGTTTAGATTGGTCGGTTCGCTCACATAGGAGGGTAAATGTGGGTGCCAGTCGCGGCTCGGTTTTGGGTCGTGACATGCAAGTAGCAACTATTAACACATTAAGCAATAAATGCAGTAGTCCTATAAAAGAGAATAATACAACTCATGAAATTGCGGTTCAAGGGGAAAACGGTATGCCAACAAAGGAACGGATTGCACAATCTTTTGGCCAGACATTGCAAGTACAAGCTGCATCAGTGTTCCTAATCAGGATAAAAGTACAAAAGTTAGTCAACAATATGTGATACAGTAGGTGCAAGTAGTATGAGATGCACGATGTGAGGCCAAAAATACATATTTTAAATCATTATTTGCCTCACATTTAATATTTATATTTTTCCTTTTTGAGTATTAATTTTATGGATTGTGCTAAATAGTGTATTAATTTATAAGATTAAATTGCTATAAAGATGAAGACGTATGGAGTTAAAACAAATTAAAAATGGGAGATTGAACTAGTATATCAAGCATGCAGCTTATATATATATATATATATATATATATATATATATATATTACCATATTATACTAAAAGTATGAAGCTCCATAGTTGAAAGTTGAATTACAAAAATATTCCTAATCTTATTAAAAATAACCACTTTGTCCTTATCATTTAACTAATGTATCAAACTTTTCATATTACAACATTTATATGTTTTATCTTTTAAACTTCAATCAGTTAAATATTCTATACCCTTTTAATATTCTTTGAACTTTATAAAGTTACCACCCTGTCAAATTTCTTTACATTTTATTCTAACTCCTCTTCTGTTAGACTACAGAAAAACTACTATTACTATCGCCCTCTTATTTGTTGAATTTTGTCCAGCATAAGGTAATACTATTTTTCTCCCATTTATCATTTTATTCTTACTCCTCTTCTGTTAGACTACAGAAAAACTACTATTACTAACGCCCCTCTTATTTGTTGAATTTTGTCCAGCATAAGGTAATACTATTTTTTCCCTATCAAATAAGTTCAGTTTCTGTTTACTGCTTAAATATGGCTTGTGTTTACAAAATAATGTGTATAGATAATATTTTTTATTTTATTTATTTCACACTTTATATTTTTAGTTTGCTACAAAAAAATATCACTTTGGGAGTAGCTACTGAACCAAATTCATAAGTATGTATATATTTCATGAGTCTTATTTTAAATTCAACTTTATTGGTTTCATTTAATGTCACTTTTGGATGCTTTGTGGCCTCTCACTTCTAATTTAGTATAGGTATTTATTTTTAAAACATTATTAGTATCATACTTAAAAGTTGTGTCTTCGTGAAGAAATAGAAAAACTTTCAAGCATGTATCTCATTCTATTACATGACAGATGAATAATATTACATTACAAATATTGCATTTGAATCTACTTTTCGACTGAAGTACTGTTCAATTGCTCCGTATATACATATTTAAGTAGAGTATTATATACTTCATTTTAGGAAGTTTATTAATTAGCATGAGACACGTGTCTAGAAATTAGTTCAACTAAAACGAAGAAGAATCTAAGTCAAAATAAAAATATCCCTTTAACTATTATTTATTATCTACAAATTATTTAAAATAGGTTTTTTATTAAATATTTATTTTGGTATTCATGAATTTTGATTCTTCTTATTATGATAATTAACACTCCTATATATAGATAGACTTACAATTCAATACTCATTATTAAATTGTAAGTTATTATTAGCAAGAAAACAAAACAAAAAAAAAAATCTAAAAACCTTACATTTTTCACGTATAGATAGTAATGATTTTTCATAATGATAGTTGCTATGAATTTCTTAATAATTAGTTATAATGACATTCCGTTACACATTTAATATTTTAAATTTATTTTAAACATATTTTGTCCTTAGATTTTTACTCTATCACATTTAAATGTTATAAATTATAACATTAATTAAATATTCAATAATAAATAGCAAATCATCATATTAATACACATAACTTTTATGATCACTAATTTTTCATTATGTAAATATATGTAACTCCCTGATTATATTTATTATGATTTTGCTCCTATCATTCACCATAATCTAAAATGGACTAATCTCATATAAATAGTATCATATAAATACTGATATGTACTTAAATCAATTACAAAAAAAATAAAAATAAAATATCTATGCTCTCTTCTCCCTTCTCCTTTTATTTGCTTACTTTAATTTGTATATTAATTTCTTGTTTGTTGTTATTGTACAAATTTTCCAATGTTGTGTTGTTATTATTATTGAAAATTTATNTATATATATTATCTGAAAAGTGATGGATTTTTTTTAGTAAATACTATCGATTCAAAAGGGATAAAAAATGTCATTTTCAATACAAAATTTATATGAAATATTTTAGAATAAACGTGCGACGCATGTTCCCTAGAGAGTATATAGTTAAAGATAGGAAGAGGGAACTTCATTAACTAATAAGTAGATGTAACTCTGTAGTTTAACCTCATGATCATTTCCTTGAACCCCGCTTTGGTTATCATATTATTTTGTTGTTGTTACGGTTCTTTTTTTTCTGAATGGTATGTAATGCTTCATCTTGGGAAGCTCCTAACTTAAAAGTTTAATTACCATTTTTCCCTTATTTATTCCTAAACTAAATTAAGTATTAATATATAATTAATTTAAAAATAAATAATCATATTTAAATACATGCATCTAGACACAGTGGTTCAAATTCTAATTATTTAAATACTAAGTAATAATTAGTGGCGGAGCCACATGTAGTGAAGGGGTGTCGACCGACACCCCTTTGTCGGAAAATTACATTATGTAGCTAGAATAAAAATATTTTTTATGCATATATATATCACATATTGACACTCCTTGGATTTTACACGATTTAATTTCTTTAGATTTTGACACCCCTTAGACAAATTTATATTATATTATACTAAATACTAAAATAAGAAGGTGTAAAGTCAAACTTTGAAAGACAAAAATATTTCATAGAAAATTATTAGAAATTATTTCATAGAAAATTGTTAGGAATTACTTTTTTAAAAAAAATAAAAATTCTCTATTCTTTCTCTATAAGTAGTGTGGTTAAATAGATCAAACTTGTTATCTTTTCTCTATAATTAGTATAATTAAATGTATTGAATTATTAGTAAAAACAATCAACCTTTCCTCTCCCCCATGTCTTAGATCACTAACTTCTAAAAATTATCTTAAATAACTCTTCACTTTTTCATCTTTTCATATAAATTTTTAGCTATTTATATGTATCATAAAAAGTAATTTTTCTTTATCACTTACCTCTTTTTGATGTGAATCATTAGGCAATTTTCATGTACTTTTTTTGTTTTAAATATTAATATTTGTTTGATCCTAACTAGAATGATATTTGTATCATAGTTTCATCTTTATCATTTTAGATGGTTTTTTTTTTGTTACGGGAGAAGGTATCATCAAGAAATTTATTCCTTATGTATTTCTTTTTACTATATATATGGTTATAATTAATGTCTTAAGAAGGGTGTGAATGTTGTATTTGTTTTTATCTGTTTATTTTTTTTTGTATTCTTTACCGATTTATACTTCTTTAATTTAATATACTATGAAATTATGAATGTTATGTATATTTTTATTAGTTCTGAAATTACTAATTTATGACTTTTAAATTCATTTTTAAATGTACTTTTATAATATTTTTTTCTTTTATCCTTTTCTTAATGATATAGTTTCTTTAAGTAGATACATATCTGTGTACTTAGTATATGGAGCGTAATGAGAGATTATTAAGGATAAATCATATAAATATATTCATATTATTAGATGCTATAGTAATATTACTATTTTTTCATATTTCTTGCTTGATGGTCAATGTAATATTCGATTATTATAAATTTTATTTAATGAATAAAATATAAATTGGTAAAACTAATATTTTTAAATTCAACATTTTCTATATAGTAATTTTATGGAATAAACGTGCAATGCGCGTTTCAAAAACTAGCATATATATATGAGCAAAAATTCAAAAGGAATCGAAATTCCTTACCTTGCTGCCACGTGGCTGCAAGTGAAGCAACAATAGAAAGTTAAAGGCAATTGGACGGATTAGCATAATAAGGAATTCTAGTTCCACTTTGTTTTTTTGCTCCTCATTTGTTTTGGATTGATTTTTATTTGGAATTTCCTACATCTATAAATATTCCAAATGAATACTTATTAGCAGACAGGAGATACTTTGGAGGAAAAAGTTGTCAATATTTTTTAGGGTTCTTTTCCTCTTTTTTTCTGTAGCACCCCACATAATTTTTGAACAACGACTCGAACCATCCTTCGTTGTAAGTAGGATTTTACGAAGGATGAAATTTTTCTTAGGTATTAAGATCACTAGATAGAACATATTGAGTTTCAAAAAGAGTTAAAAACAATTCGTTCAAGTCATTCCTTAGTTCTTATAATTTTTGAATCAACTCAAATGACCATAATATTCAGTACATAATACGTTACGAGACTCACAAGATATAAAATGAAAGATTTTTGAGTCCTCATTAAAATGCCACCAATTTTGCTAATTTTCGAGCTCGTGTGAGGGAGATATGCCCGTTTGAAGTCAACATGTCAATTTAAGGAAAGCTACCAAAAATAGGAGGGGTATTTTAGTCTTTTCATTACCCCACTTAATCTAACCACGAATTACACCCAATTAAGGCTCTAAACCGATTTGACTCAGTTTCATTCATCTCCAAAAGCGTTTAGGATTTTAGAGAGAACAATCAAGAGAAGAAAAAGTTCAATGTTTCAAAAATTCATTCAAGAAATTCAAGATTTTGCCAAGAACTTAGTTCTTTGAGGTATGTAAGCTTTTATAGTGTTGACTTCGTTTACCCACACTCAAATCATGAATTAATTTTGTGAATATATTAATAAATATTGAGCAATTTAATTTCTTGATGAGTCCTTATCGATTATGTTTTGACGTAAGATTCTACTTGGATCGACTTCAAACAATCATATCTTTTAGAATATAAAGATGTAGCAACCCTCAAAATGAACTAGGTTAAAATAGAGCCTAACATGTGTTTCATGAGTTAATAAGTTATATAAATGATTAATTATAGAATTATAAGTCAGTTTGGAAGAGTTTGGAAGTGAAACGTCAAAGCACGATTAAGACGTCCGGTAGGCTTGTGTGTGTTCTAGTGTGCCTTGACATGTTTTACGTGTTGTTTGGTGTCTAAATTGATAGGAGACGACCCTAACATCTAAATAAACCTATTTAGGATCGAAATTTCCTGGCATGACTCCCCAAGGACCACCCTAAGGTCCTTGAAGAGGACCCAAACCTTGGCAAGCAAGCTGCCAAAAACTGTCCCAAACGACGCCCCACCATTGAAGCCTCGTCATTTAGGGGCGTAGTCCCACACTTGTTAGTGGGATATTAGACCCCTTTTAGGAGTATCCAACCAAAAACACACACCAGCAAGACGGTCCTTTGGTTGGTCGACGCTCCGTCAATTGTGTCCGTCAATTGACATCTGCAACTTTCTGCAGGTGCTCGGCCAAGTTGGGGGTGTTTTAGGAAATTCACCTAGCTTCCTAATTAAGTTATGAACGTTTATTTTAAGTGTTTTACGGTAATTTAATTTATTTTATAAGCCTAAAATCTAATTTAGAATTCACTTTTCAAAATTAAAATCTCCCGCCCAAGAAAAACTCTCCCTAGGCTCCATTGAAGCTTGAAGCAAGTTGAAGCTAGGATTGAAGTTCTTCACCAAATTTCATGAATTTTCTTCAATAAATGTATGGTGTTTCATCCTTTATTCTTCTTTCATTCAAGCAGAAAATTGCAAAGGCTTTTCTAAGACTTTCTAAAGCTATGAACTTCTATTTTGAATTCTAAGCATGAGTTCTTGAATGAAAATATTTAAATCAATGTTTTATGAAGTATTTGATGTTAATTGAATGTTTTAATATTAAAACTCCTATTAACCCATGCATTTCATGAGTTCCTATTTTTGGCTCTAAAGTGGGTGAATTGATCATTACTTAATTACATTGAATTCATGTGTAGATTGCATTCGGCTATAGAATTATGTATTGATTAATTTTAAAATTGTTCATGGATGCCTTATAATGTTGATATCTATATTGAGTATTGATGGATTATTAATTTATTTGAATTATTGGCTTAGTCTCATGTATATTGTTATGAGTAATATCTCTATTATGTGTATTTATATTGGAAATGCTAAAGGATGATGATTAATGATATGGGAAGGTGGTGAATTGACCTAATTCCTTCGTTTAGCATTGAATTTATATTGAATTGTTGTTGATTGGTACGGTCCACTTATGGTGGCGGTGTTTACATAATATAAATGTGGTGAACATGACCATTCAACATTATATTGTGAAATATGGTATGATTATGATAATGTATATGAAAAGGTACAAGGTGAAGTTTCATGTGATGTCTATATGATCTTGTATGAGTCTATGATGCTATGATTTGCTATTTTACCTCTCTAGTTAGTGGTAGATGATGTGAAGAAATAGGGAAAGCCTTTATAAAATAATGTGGTATCTTGTGTGGTAGACTAGTTGTCCCTACTTGGTACCTGAATGGTATTGAATGAATGAAAGAGTAAAAGTATATGATCGATAGACCTAAGTTGGTGCCCTTCCTTGAACGATTAAACGAGGTATTCTAGAGCATGTCTTGATCTGGTAGACCTAAGCATGGTGCCCTATCTTAATGTGTCTAGAACCCTAAGTGAAGGTTAAGAATGATAAACCTTGAATATTAAAAGAAGGTTAATAAGAAGTCTTGAAGTGAGAGATCGTAATGATGTCCTTATTGAGTGGAATGATGACTTGGGGGTAGGTTGACTGGAACGACATAAAACCATCTCTAAGAAAGTCGTAAGAGCTATCTAAATAGTCCTTGGTTGGCTGCCTCAGTGGACCCATCCTTGGAAGAAAAAGGTATTGTGAGTTGGCAGGGCATAGTGATGTTACATTCTCTAATAAACCTAGGGAATAATACATATAGTGAGGTCTATTTCTCTCTTAGGAGGGACTCCAGGTAGATCATCTGGAAAGAAAACTGAAAAATCACTAACAATGGATACTAACTGAATAGGTTGTATCTCAACACTAGAGTCATTAGCGTAAACTAAGTGATATGTGCAACCCTATAGCCTTAAGGTGTAAAATTAAATGACCATTAAGCACTAATGAACGACTCATCCATTGTATAACCGGATCATTAAGAAACTATAAATCTAGTCCATACCTAGAATTACATCAAAATCTATCATCTCTAACTCAACTAAGTTTGCCATTATGCTCTTGTGATTGACGGGAATGGTACAATCACGATAGAATTTCGCAACTAGAATGAGGAAGGGTATCAAAATTCATCGCAACATAAGGAGTCACATAGTATTAACTCGCTCCTAGATATAGTAAAGCATAAATGTCCGAATTAAGAACTTTAATCATACAAGTAACAACATCTGGAGAATTCACTCGCTCTTGGTGACTAGTTATAGCATATAGGTGATTTCTCCTCCACTTGTCATTGAAGTAGCTCGTCCGAGTGCAGCTTTGTCTGGTGAAGCAACTGAAGAATCTTGGGCTCTATTTCCCCTATTTCCACCACCCTGCCTATTCTTCAGACACCCTTTCATGAAGTTATCCTCTTGAAAGTAGTTGAAGAAAATAGTGGAGCCATCATAACATGCCCCCGAGTGGATCCTACTACACATAGCACATGCAAGAGTCTCATTACCTCTTTGTGCAACACTAACCTTAGACTGTGCAGGTCTAATTCTAAAATTCTGATTATTGAACTCATCTTTGTTTCTTGATGCAGGTGCACTAGAAGATGACGGAGCATATTCATTTTGCTTATGTTTGAAAGATGACCGTTGGCATTACTCTTTTCCTTTCTAGACTTCTCCCTGTCTTACCTTTCTTATTCCAAAACTTCTCTCTATATCTCAACTATTCGTCCTTAACATGTTGCACATCAATCATCAACCTTTCTTTGTCCATGTCCCATATTAGCATAGTTGTCTTTCCCTCTTTACTTGATACACGAGGCAACCTAGAAAAAAATTAGTCACCCATCTCATGTCAGCAACCATTTTTGGGGCATAATAGGAAAGTTGGGTGAACTGAAGTCTATACATATGTACGCTCATAGATTCCTTCTTAAGAGTGATGATTTTTTTTACCTTTTCCTCTCCTAGCTAATGGGGAAACAAACTCCCTATTAATGCAGTCTCTAACATATCCCAACTCTCAACGGGTGCAACCTCATCTCTACCTTTCTTCCATTAGTCAAACCATATTCTAGCAACACCCTTTAGTTTGTATGCAACTAGTTTCAGTCGCTCAGTATCAACAACATGCATAACCTCAAACAATTTCTGCAATTCCTCTACAAATTTTTTCATATGCTCAGTGAAGCTTCGAAGATTCATCCTTAGGATCTCACGGATCCTAGAAGTATCAGCTACTTCTTGTCGATTCTCTTTTTTTTGCCCATCTTGGTTGGTCACAATTTGTCTCAGCGTCTAGATAGCTTCACAAAACCCAGCATTAGTGACCTCTTCTTGGGGTTACAATTCTTGTGCACTAGGTACCCCTTGATACTCATTATTCCTTCTAGCTGAGAGACCTCTGACAGCTCTCTGAGACATGACCTGAAAAATACACACAAGAACGGTTAAGAAGGAGGTAGAGGACTATTGCACAAAATGAATATTCAGTAAGTGAGATAGTTACTAAATGTTGCAACCTCCTAAATATAGGTCTGGCGCACTTCACAATGATAACAAGAACTCTACAGACACGACTCCCTAAGACTCTCTAATTATGTGCTCTGATACCAAGTTTGTCACACCCAAGCCTATACCATGTGCGTGAATACAACTCGAGAACCATTGTAAGCCCCAAACAAACCCTTTCCCTTGCTTACTACTCAAAGGAAAACTTACCTAAACAAAGATTAATTCACGAAATAAACTAGAATGCTATTAATAAAACATTCAACTAGACAATAAGGAAACTGCAAAATTATAATCAAAACAAGTGAATTCAACAAGATTAATGAACTAATAATGTTTAACTTTTTATGAAGCATCTAATACTATGAAGAATGACGGGACAAGAACGTCGACCATTCTAACAACTAAAATTACAAATCATGCTAGACGTGATCCCCTTGGAAAACAAGGAGGCTTAACAAATGATTTTGAAGCTCAATTGGATCAATGAAACACTGGATGTTGATCCTAGTTAACTATATCTGCAAATCATAAAAATATGCAGTACAAATGGCGTCAATACATGGAATGTACGATCATCTAAGGGGAACTCTAAACAAGACATAAGGTTGAAATGTAATCTTAAAGAAACATTTACCTCTTCTCAACTAAACTCATCTTAATATAATGCACTTGTAAAGGTGCAATATGAAAGCAAGTAGATAAAATCTCAGTGTATAAGAATACACAACAATAACTTAATTTTGTATATGAAAATACATGTAATTCTTTGAGAGATTCACAAACTGAAAACCATCACAATGAGCTATGTTATGATACAACGTCTAACACATGCTTCGAGAGTTGTCCTATCTTTGCGGAGGTACACTACTAAATGGATTCACTAGTCCATTTTAAAAAATATTAAGGAATCATCTAAACAGTATGATCCTTTCTACCCATGTTGGCTACATGGTTTATGGAGATTACGTTATATGAACTCATCACCATATTGGTATTTAATACTACTCCAAAAATTTGACTTGTTTATTTTTAAAAAATTACTTTTTCTATAGTTTGAGATTATTACTCAAAATATCTTTCTCTTAAAAGAGATTGGACCAAAAGTGCTCATGAAAACTCTTTTAGAAATTGGTGATTCCTCTCATTATAAATGTGAAACCATCTATTCTTTGGGAATACTTAGTTCCTATATATCATTTTAAAAAAATTAACTTGAGTCTACTCTTTCTCAATCTCAATGCTTAATTCTATAAAATAAGTATAAAATAATTGTAATTTTTTTAAAGACTCTAAGAACTCTCTTGACTTTACTCGTAGCTTTACACTGATTTTTAATTATGGATTCAAGGGTTATATTTCATGTTATTAATAATATCTCTATGTTTAGACGTACCTTAAAGTGTAGAAATAAACTAGAAAACATAGGTGATAAATCGTGTTTTCAACGCTTTTTCCTTAAGAGTTGTGTGTCTAGAGCCTTTTTGTAATAGTTTTAACATGTTTTATGTTCATTTTGCAGGAAAGATGTTCAGAAATAAAATGCTGAAGGCACCTACAATAAAGTGCTAATGCGACCAGCAAATGAGTACTATTACGAAGACGATACTTATGCAGTGAATGATCCGATGGGGGGTTTCCGACCAAACACACAAGAATCCAATTAGGAGAATTGGCGTCAAGGTCAAGGAAATCAATGTCGGAACTATAGTAACTAAAATAGAGAGGGCCATTATTTTCGAGATGGAACTACAACTGCGACAACAACTTCAACCGGGGTAACTATGGTAACAAACATGATTGGAGTGGGCCCTATGTTCCATCTCAAAATCGAGAAGTTGATCCTAGGGATGGTAGAGGTAGTATGGCATGCGTTGAGGATATGTTACAGAAGATGGTGAGGAGGTTTGATGCTAGTGATGAACACGCCAAGGAATTGAGAAGTCACTTAGAGAACCTTGGGAAAAAGGTGGATACACATGTGGTCTCGATCAAGCATCTTGAGTTAGAAATGGACCAATTATCCACCACTATGAACCCATGCCAATCAGGAACTCTTCCTAGCAATACCGTCTAAAATCCTAGAAATGATGGACATTGCATGACAATCACTACTCGAGGAGGTAAGAAAACTATTAATCCACCTATGTCGACTGTGGTAGAAGATGAGACGAGAAAAGACGAAGAGGTGGTGGAAACTAGTGGGGAATTGGAGGACGAAATGGCAAAAAAAGCAGAGGTAACTCAGAAAGTGGTGCCCATTCCTAGACCTCCACCACCATTCCCTCAGAGATTAGTGAATAAGACTGAGGATGGTAAATACCGACATTATAGCACTATGTTGAAACAATTTTCCATCAATGTCCCTTTGATAGAAGCTTTGGAACAAATGTCTGGTTATGCTAAATTTATGAAGGATATGGTTACAAAGAAGAGATCAATAATTTTTAAGGATGATGACCTAATGCAGCATTGTAGTGCTATTGCTACAAGGTCTCTTATGCATAAAAGCGAAGTTCTGAGTGCCTTCACTATTCCAAGGGAAAAACATCTAAAAACAAAGATCTTTTTCCTAAAATTCCCCTTTCCTTCACTTAATATCATACTTAGTCTCAATGAATATTCACTAGCAACACATTCTAGGCACAGATCATTGGTATTGGATATATCATTAGGTTGTGCCAAGTAAAATCTGCTCTCTTTTTTCCAGGTTGGCGTATGCCTGAAAACTAGTCCAGAATGGAATCCTGTAGCAATTATCGACTCGAGAATGAACGAAGTCGCTTCACTTCAAAGTATAGGTTTATGGTAACGGTGGACTGATAGATCATCTCCAAGGCCTGAGTGCCTAGGTTGCAGTGGTAAGAGTCGCTGCCGATGAGTTCCAACTGCCAGAGTCTTCGATAAGAAAGAGGCATCTGAGTAAACAAAAGTGAGATCTTCCTATTGATACTGTTTCAGTTCACAAAGATATTATGATCCTTAGCGTACTTTGCAGCCTCCTTATCGACAGTATCGCCAACTTTAAGTCAAAACTATGGACGAAATTGTCTAATAGGGGGTACTTTTCCAAGTTGGTTCCCAAGACATTCTTAATTCCAAGGGAATGTTTTGGAGGTGTGGTAGATAGATTGGTTGGAGGTCTCTAAAAGAGGTTTTAATCTCATCTAGGACGTCCAAAACTCTCCCAATATCAGGGTGAGGAGAGTGGATCCCTCTTGTTCCTGTTTAGTCCCCTTCATTTCGGAAGCTCTTTCTATTTCTATATCTCTTTTTTCCTCACTTTCCACCCTTTCTTCTATTTCGGAGGATTCTTTCAGTTTCTTAGTAAGAATGTGTGACGGTATTCTGCCTAAATAATAGACACAGGTAATAAATAAGGGAATACTAAAGATCCGAGCCTTAGGTGTTCCTTTCGGAGATAATCTATTATATTTCCCTTAAAAAAGATTAAGAGGTTTAAATCTCCCAATCCAATATTTTAGAGGTAGTAGATGTGACCTATGTGGTTTGCTTGCATCCGCTTTCAGTCTTTCCCAACATTTAGATTGAGTAGACATCAACCGAGAACGAACTCTAAATTCGGCCCCCCCTAAAATAGGTAAAATCGATGGTGAAATCGAATACTTGGTTGCGAGTTGACATAGCCCTCCAGCGGATGGAGCATACGACCAAGAACGTCCGTTGTGAAAATCTTTCATTGTATCGGATCTCAGGACATTAATAACCGGTGAGGGGGACATGCATAGGCCGTATGCAACGGGTCTCATGGTTGTTCTCCCTAAAGAGCCTGTCAAGTACAATAGGGTGGAAACCGATTTCAGCAATGACTTTTCCTATTTTCTTCATTCTTTCATGTTAAAGATCTTGAATAAAGCATTGATAGCTTTGCAGAGGTGAAAAACTTTTATTTTTCCCGTAGGTGTTCGTTGTATGCTGAAGTGAACAGGGGCGGTACCAACTACTACTAGAAAGTGGTCACTGCTGTCAATGAATACCATTCATGGTTGTCTATGTTAGTAACATAGACTTAACGACATTGTTTTACTGCTTGAGGTGGTGATAGCTTTTATAATAAGACAGCCAGTCATGACCAGGCTGCTGGCATTGCTTAATGCTCCGCCGCAAAGCAACCTTTCCTGAATATGGCGGAAGTGTCTAAAGAAGTCAGAAGAAGAAGGTAGTTCGACAACTATATACATGAGGGTACATTAGTATTCTGGGAATTGGCAATGTTCAAAGAAAGGGTAAGGGGTAGATATAAACTTTTTTAGGTCTTGCTCTACTAAAGTAGTCGGCCTAACCTTCGCTTCCCGTAACCAAGTTTTTCTTTCTCACCCCTTATGTACTTTTTTTTACTTCATCCATACTTTTTTTTACCTTTTCTGATGTGTGGGGCTGTACCATTCAATTATTACACTTTGGTAAAACACTATGTGATCTAGGTTCAAGCATAAACCTCATGCCTCTTTCCGTTTATAAGAAATTGGGTTTGGGTGACCCAAAGCCTACTACAATGCGGTTACTAATGGACGATCGAACAACGTTGAAACCCATTGGGGATACTCCATGATGTTCTCATGAATGTGGAGTCATTCATATTTCCGGCCGATTTTGTGATTCTAGACTATAAGGTGGACTTTGAGGTTCCTATTATTCTTGGGAGGCCATTCCTTACCACTGGTTGTGCCTTGTTTGATGTGGAGAAAGGGCATATTAAGTTTAGGTTGAATAATGAAGAAAAAACATTCAACATTTGTAGGTCGATAAAGTAGAGTGGTGAGTTTTTAACGGTATATGTTACATCATATCGGGTTGAGAGTATGTCTGAGGTACAAATCAAAGAACGCCTAGGTGTCAAGGCTCTAGAGGCAGTGATCTTGAATTTCGCAAGTGATGGTATTGAAGAGTAGGGTTTTTTATTGCAGCACTTGATCAAAACAAATATCGGTCCAAACCAAAGAAATTGGAGTTAGATATGAAGCACCGCGAGTCTCCACCCGCGAGACCATCTATTGATGAGGCTCCAAAATTAGAGCTTAAGACTCTACCACCTCATTTGAGGTATATATTTTGTGGTAGAGATGACACTTTGTCGGTAATCATTGCAACTGATTTGAATGTACAACAAGTAGAGTGTCTGGTGGAAGTTCTTAAAAGGTTTAAACGAGACATTGGTTGGATTATTAAGGACATTATTGGGATCCCTCCTAGTATTTGATTATATAAAATCCAACTCATTCCCGATCACAAGCCAAGTATTGAGCACCAGAGACGGTTGAATCCACCTAGGCAAGAGGTAGTGAAGAAGGAGATCATTAAGTAGTTGGATCCCAAAGTCATATATCCTATTACAGATGGTAGTTGGGTATGCCCTGTTCAGTGTGTGCCCAAAAACGGGAGAATGACAGTAGTGCCTAATGAAAGGAATGAAGTTGTTCTAATGAGGCCAGTGACCGGATGGAGAGTTTGTATTGATTAATAAAAGTTGAATGCATGGATTGAGACCATTTCCCTATGCCCTTTATGGACTAGATGTTTGATAGACTCGTAGGAAAAGGATGGTACTATTTTCTTGATGGATATTTGGGTTAAAATCAAATCTCTATTGCCGCAGAGGATCAAGAGAAGACCACTTTTACTTGTCTTTATGGGATGTTCGCCTTCAAGAGGATGTCTTTTGGGTTATGTAATGCATCGGCCACCTTTCATGATGTATGATGTCGATATTCTTCGATATGATGGAAGACACCATTGAGGTGTTCATGCATGAGTTTTCGGTTGTTGGTGACTCCTTTGATCAGTGTTTGAGTCACTTGGCTGAGGTTCTCACAAGATGTGAAGATTGCAATCTTTTGCTTAATTGGGAAAAATGTCACTTTATGGTGAAAGAAGGTATAGTATTGGGCCATTGCATCTCGGAAAATGGGATGGAGGTTGATCGAGCGAAAGTTGAAATAATAGAGAGTCTTCCCCCACCCATCTCTATAAAAAGTGTGAGAAGTTTTCTGGAACATGTGGGCTTTTACCGGAGGTTTATTATGGATTTCTCAAAAATTGCAGATCCTTTGTGCAAATGACTGGAGAAGGAATCTAAGTTGTATTTTGGTGAATCTTGTTTGAAGGCATTTGAAGAGTTGAAGGAGAAGTTGGTGTTCGCGCCCATTAATATTTCCCCATATTTTAGTGAGCCATTTGAGGTTATGTGTGATGTTAGTGGGGTTTCTCTTGGTGGGGTATTAGGGAGAGAGAAGGGATAAAATCTTCACCCAATTTATTATGAAAGTAAGGCGCTGAATGAGGCCCAAAAGAACTATACTGTGACTGAACAGGAGCTTCTTGCAGTTGTATTTGTAATTTAAAAAAGTTTTCTCCTATTTGCCTGGCACAACGGACATAGTGCATACTGACCACTCTGCTTTGAAGTATTTGATAACAAAGAAGGATGTGAAGCCACAATTTGTTAAATCGGTGCTATTATTGCAAGATTTTTATTCTAAGGTGAACGATAGAAAAGGGAATGAAAATCAAGTTGTCAATCACTTGTCGAGGTTAGAGGATAAAGCTATGCGAGAACTGGGTCAAAAGGTTGAAATTGCTGATACCTTCCATGATGAGTATGTATTGGCTGCTTTCTCATGATTTGATTCCATGGTTTGCCGATTTTGTGAATTATCTAGCTAGTGATATAGTGCCATCATACTTGTCCTTCCATCAGACGAAGAAGTTCCTGTATGATGTAAAAAAGTTTTTTTGGGATGAGTCTTACTTATACCGGAGTTATGGTGATGAGATTATTTGCCATTTGTGTACCAGAAGTTGAGAAGTTAAGTGTTTTGGAGGCATGTCACTCCTTGCCTGTGGGTGGTCACCATAGTGGTATCTGGACTGCCCACAAGATTGTAGGACTGGTCAACCATTAACCAAGATTCTCACACGCTGGCTAAGTCATGTGATAGGTGACAAAGAGATGGAGGAATTTTGAAGAGGCAAGACCTCCCTTTAAATCCTATTCCGGTTATAGAGTTGTGTGATGTATGGGGCATTAATTTTATGAGGCCGTTTGTGAGTTCCTATAGGATGAAGTATATACACGTGGCAGTAGAGTATGTGTCAAAATGGGTGGAAGCGATAGCGCTTTCTAACAATGAAGGAAAGAGTGTCACCATATTCTTGAAAAAGAACATCTATTCAAGATTTGGCACACATAAGGCCATTAATAGTGATGGTGGATCTCACTTTTGCAATAAGTTGTTCAAAGGGATATTAGAAAAATACGGGGTTTGCCATAATATAGTCACTCCTTATCAACCACAGACTAGCGTGCAAGTTGAGGTGTCAAATCTGGAGATTAAGTAAATTCTGTTGAAAAACGGTAAATGCTAATAGAACAGATTTGTCAAGAAGTCTTGACGATGCTCTTTGGGCCTACAAGGCATACAAGACCCCCATAGGTATGTCTCCATACCAACTGCTATATGGGAAGGCTTTTCACTTGCCCGTTGAGTTAGAGCACAAAGACATGTGGGCAATGAAGAAATCGGAGATGGTTTGGAATGAAGCGGTACAACAAACACTTACTGGGTTAAATGAGCTTGATGAGTTTTGCCTAAAAGCTTATGAAAGTTCAACCATATACAAAGATAAGATGAAGAAGTACCATAGCCATAAGATTTAAAAGCGACAATTTGCGGTTGGGGACTTGGCGCTTCTATTTAACTCTAGGATACGCTTGTTTCCGAGCAAAATCAAGACCAAGTGGATGGGACCAGTCATTATCACTAATGTGTTTCCACATGAACGGTTGAGTTGGAGAAGTAGGAGGATTAAAAGTTCACTGTCATCTGTGAAAGGATTAAGATCTACATGGGGCATGAAGAGAGTGTCCATGAAGTGGTAGAGGCATATCACCTTGATGAAGTCTAAGTAATCAAGTATCTTGCGTCGTTCCGCAACGTAAAATCAAGCGCTTCTTGGGAGGGAATCGAAGGTGTATCCTCTAGCCAACAATAGGTTTTTCTTTTTCTTTGTAGTAATAGTCACATTTTCTTGTTTCGTTTTGGTTTGCTCATCATCGTGCTTTAATTTTCATTAGTGTTTGATAGAGAGTAGTTTAGGGTCCGTGTCTCAAAAGAGTCTAGAAAAAACACAAAAAATAGCTTAATGGGTGTTAATTGTGCAGGGACCAAAACTAAAATTTTGCTGAAAATGGTCTGGTGCACAAATCTACTGACCCTATCGATGGGTTCGTTCAATTGACGGACCGTTGATGGTGTCAGTAGATTCCAGGTATGTCTCAAAAAATTTCTTAGTCTTGTTTCTATCAATGGCAAGTCGATGATTCGTTGACGGTCTTTTGTCAGTCCAGAGTAATAGTGACCCGACCCCACACGATTGGTAATATTAAGAGTTATAACCTTTCATTAGCCTCCAAAATCTTTTCAAATTCTTTCCCCAGCCGTTTTGCTTCCCTTATTTCTTTCCTCTCTCATAAAACATCATATTCCCCCCTTCCATAACCATCAAATTCTTTCAAACCCCCAAATTCTCAAAACCTTTTTCTTCCCAATATTCTACTTCGTTCCCATTGCCTTTGTCGCTAGGTGTTCAAGTCGGACACATATGTTGTTGCAAGGATCACTCCCCCAATTACTCCACTCCGATCATAAGGTATTTTGATTCCCTTTGTTTTTTTGAATCTCGTTCATACGTTGTTAGAATCACAAATTATAAATTGGGTCTTGACTAAGAGACACAATTGTGTGATTTTTTTTGTTGAAACTTGTGCAAAATGTCCCTTGGAATGATAGAAAGTGATTGGGTTGCTATGAAATCTGTTTAAAATGTGTTTGTAATAGTAACGATAGACTTTCCCATTTAGGGCTTTGTAGCATCAATGAATTAGATCATGAATCTTGTGAAATCGAAACTCTAAGAATGAAGAAATCGTCTTTTGATTGTTGCTATCTGTTGTGTAAACATGTGTGGGTCTAAAGTTGTAAAAATGTGGAGTTTCAAACATGGCCTGATATCTGTCTCAGGACACTAGCACGAGACCCCATCGACGGACCATCAATTGATCGACAAGCTGTCAATGGGGTTATTTAATTGGACCACCCCAAATTTGTCTAAGTTTGAGACGACGGAATTGAACTATGGTCCATCAATTGATCGACGGGCGGTTCTTCACATCCTTCATTTTATTGGAGATGCTGTTTTGTGTGATTTCAAGAAACATTCTATAAATTAGATGACGGAAGTGGACTACGTTTCATCCATAGCTCGATGGGTCGTTCTGCACGTCCTTGTTTCGAACTCAGAGGTCTGAAGATTTGAGTAAGGTTAATTTATTCTAGGCGTCAGATGACAGACCCTATAGACGGGCCGTCGGTTGCTAACCTGTCAACCATTAGTGCACCACTGAACTGGAATGTGCTTTTTATTTCCTTTCTTTGGTTTGGTTGTTTCAAGTGTGTAGTAAGATTTCTATGAGACTAACAACTTCATTTCAGGTACATATGGCCCCAAAATCAGACATCATTTATTCCAGGGGCAGGTCCAAGCGGATGATTGGCACTTCGGATAATGAGAGGGGTCCTGAGTATGGCCCCCCCCCCCCAGGAATAAACACTCCTACACCAGTTGCACAAGCCACTCAGGGTACCCCTCAGAAGGTGGTTTATGGCGTAGTCACTTCCTCCCAGTCTGATGATGAATGCACACTGACCGGCACATTGTTTGGGTCTGCCCACTTTTTGGGGTTGAATGATAACACTACCTCCGATTCAATATCACAAGGAGCAAATCAATTAGAGAAACCTGCCCACCAAGCTTCGTCTTATGATCCTACAACCTTAGAGTCTGCCCCGGCACCGCAGGTAGATATCCATGCACTGATTACCGAGGAGCCAAACCGATGGTGCATAAATGGTTAATATCATGTCTATAGGTACACCAAGGTGCTAAATGACAACGGGATAATGACCCAGTTGGTGACAGTTGAGAGTAGAGTTTTTACGGTGAGTCTTCACATAGTCCTTGATGTGCAGAGATCGTTCATCCCCACAGGATCAAGTGGATGGCTAGGAGTCTGGGATGTAAAGAGAGGAAATTGTTCGAGAGTTCTACGCCTCTTATGTGGAGACTCTTAGAGGTTCTTTGGATAGGCGGGATAAACCCGCCAAACAGGACCCGCTCACCGCAGTGCTAGTTTGGGGCTGTCGAATGTATATTTATTCGGTCACCATCCGTCGTTTCATGTATGGAACCTCCATTGATATTACTCGGGTCCCCTAGACCCTGGAGTTTGATTACAAGTGGGAAATGGTCAGAAGTAGCCAATTTTAGAGGACCGTGGAGCAGAGAGAGGCAGGTAAGAGGTGGCTTGCTCAAAACCTATCCATCAATGGTGAGCGGGCAAATTGGGTGTTAGACCCAAGAGGGATGATCAAAAAGGCAAACCTCACTTTCACAACCAAGTTCTTCTGGCTGTTAGTTCGCCACCGCCTATCTCTGACGACAGCAGATAATATTCTTACTTGGAATAAATCGGTATTGGTAGAAGGCTTGGTGGTAGGTTTGGAGATCAACTTCGCGAAGCTAATCATCAAGGTGATATATGAGAGGGCTTTCAACTCCTCAACTACTTACCCATTCGTGTGTCTGATCTTCCATCTATGCAGGGATACCGGAGTGCCCATTTGGCACTGTGATACACGTTACACTATGGGTGGCACAGTTGATATAGGTCTCATCTGGGATGGCCAATATAGCGACACCGCATAGAGGGCCCTGAATTGAGTAGCAACCACTGAGTAAGAAATTGGCAGATATGGTAGAGTTATCCCAAGGGGTTGACCCTCCCATTTCATAGCTCGTTCACACCACCCCGGCCGAGTCCACCCATGCCGTTAGTTGAGCACCCAGTTCCTCCCGGTTTCCTCCACCATCTGCAACACCGGTCCATTAGCGAGGGTCCAGTAGTAAGAGGCCCAGATGTCCACCCTGCTACATCACATACAATTTTGGATGCAAAAGTCCATCGCAGAGGTTGAGGATCCGATTAAGAAGAGGGTGGCCCAGAAGACAGAGTAGAAGATTCATGCGGTTCACTAGCGCCTTGATGTATTTGAGCTGCGGGTTCTTGAACACCCAGCCCTCACCATTGACTTGAATACTCTTCATGAGGTTTTGGCGAGTTTGCGGGCAGATGTAGACACCATTCTGGAGATGAGGGGGACTGAGCCTGAAACTTCACCCTTCGAGCTAGCAGAGGAAATTGTGCTTGCTGCACTATTCACAGCCCTACTAAGATGCCACCTGAGACACGTGGTCGTGCTAAGATGAATCGTTCTAGACACACTACCGAGGGAGAGGAGGCCCGTACAAGGAAGAAGGAGCGGACGGACCTTGAGACTTCAAGGAGATTTTCTTTGATTGATGAAGAGACCCGTTAGATAAGGGATCAAGAGATAGCTGCTGGGGCATCTAGTTCCAGACTGGAGGTGGTGAGAGGAGCACCAGTGATGGTGCCGAGATTGTTGTGGGCACCACTGAGGGTGGCCCTACTACTGATGTTGCAGGTTTTGAAAAACCGGACCCGCCTACTTGTTGATCATCAGAGCTATGCCCCTCAGTATTGCTTATATTTATGCATTCGGGACAATTTCATGATATTGTTTTGGGAGTGGGTAAATGGAAAGTGCGTGTCAGGGTGATGTCTGAGTAGCGCAACTCACGAACCTCTCTTCGGGGTTTTCTTGCTTGTGCTTTTGTCCCAAGAGACTGATTATCTTACTATTGAACCGATATGTCATAACTTGTACAAAGTATAAAAGCATGAAATATGAAGCATGATGGCTAATTAGGAATGATATCACGTCGTTGAAAATGCTTGCATAAATAGGTGAAAATGAGTTGAATGTGTTAGCTTTAATCATGAAATTGACAAGCATCAACTGTATGACCCTCAAACTAAAACCTAAACTGGGAAATCTCATAATCTGATAGGGCAATAAAGTGTCAAGAGAGTGTGAGGATTGTGAGTTTTCAACTGTTAGTACCGAGCTAAAACTTTCCCGGTTGGTCCTGCAAAAGGAGTCTGTGTTAGACCACTAGGAAAAGATCATAGGCCCTTTTTCGAATTAGCAAACATCTAGCCTAAAATGAAGTGAACCAAATGAAAGAATTATCCCTTTTTCATCCAAATCTGTTTAGCCGATAATAGACCTTTCTTTTCTTCACCAACTGACCTTCCCTAGGTTTAATGTGTTGGCCCTGGTCCCTTTTTGGACATGTGCACCTCGACTTAGGCCAAAAGCATGAGTTGAGGGTGGCTAATACAGAAAATGACCTCGTCTTTTCCCTGACCCAACTTCGGATAATGTGTTTCTCAACTCATATTAATACCATAAGTTGAGGGTGGCTATTATGAGCGATGACTCAAAATTTGGTATGAAAAGAGTTGATGTGGAAAAGAAAAGAGGAAGTGAGCAAAATATGTGACTCGGTAAAATTATCAATTGAAAAAAAAATAAAAAGAATAAAAAATTAATGATTTTAAATGGAAAAAGTAGAGAAAAGAAAGAAAAAAAGTGAACAAAATGAGGTAAGAGTCATATCCACAAAGAAGAAATAGCAAAGCAAGACAAAGATGAAAAGAGGAGAAAATAGGGCATGAAAGACAATGAAAGATGTAGGAAGCTTGGTCGTAATGTCAAGGAGGGCAAAAAGTCACTAACATTAACCCATATGTACCATACCTCAACCTAAACCTACAATACAAGCCAAGAAAGTCCTATCGTGATCCTGAGAGTTTAGTGTGGTGATCATAATTAGTGAAAATAAGGGCAAGCCTATGGAGACATGTACTAGTTATGAATGAACTTGTTTTTGAGTGTGAGTGTTTAATACAGATCCTTGTACCCAAAGTTAAAATCATTGTGCGGAAAAGGAGGATTTCTTTCGAAGTGAGGGCACTAGTTGCAATATCAAAAAGTTTGTACCTTGGTGAGAGGAAAATAGTAGAGGTATTGGTGCATGGTGATTTTGTGTCATGGTCTGATGCACATGATTTTTATTGTTGAACATAAGAATACAAGCATGCACTAAAGCAACGAAAAAGTCAGGATTGAAAACCACGTGATCGCAAAATCTTAAAAGAGTATACTTTTGTACAAAGTGTTGTTTTGAGTCATAGTGTTTCGCTTGAGGACAAACAACAAATTTAAGTTTAGGGTGTTGATGTATCGTGGTTTCACAGTGTTTTCAATATTTTTTCCTTTAGAGTTGTGTGCGTGTAGAGCCTTTTTGTAATAGTTTTAAAATGTTTTTATGTTCGTTTTGCTAGAAAGACGTCAAGAAATAAAATGCAGAAGGTAGTTGAAATAAAGTGCAAAAGACCTACAAAGGCCATCGACAGTCCGTCGTTCCATCAACGGTTTGTGGATGGTGACCGTCGATTGAAGTTTAGGAAATTATAGAAAACGTGAGGAAATATGACCAAGTGTGGGACTACGGAAAGAATCAATGTTCCGTCCATTGAACCATCGATGAGATCAGAGATATTCCTAGTACCCGAAGTTGGAGATATTCTAACGATGGAGCAACAGAAGGCATCGACGAACCATAAACTCATCAACAAACCATGCTGTTGGTCCGTCAATTGATTCATTTTGGATGCCATCTGAAGGATGAAAAATATTCTAAGTCTGGATTGACGGAGACAGTCGACAGTTCGTCATTTAATCAATAATCCATTTGTGGGGGTCGTCGATTATAGCCACATTTTTGGATAACTTTCCTTATTTTAATTCTTTTTAATTTAGGACAATGTTTTCTATAAATATGGTTTAAAAACTCTCTTTTGGGGTTAGACATTATTGTTATTGTTCTTAGTTTGTGTTTGGAGATTGGGTTTTGCAACTCTACGATTTATTCAATTTTCGAATTTGGTTTTCAAATGTAATATTGTTATTTCAAGTTGGCTTTCTGGAATTTCATCGAATTGTCAAAGTAATTTCATGTTTTATTGTTTAACAACTATGAATTGTGTTCTTATATGCATGGGTAACTAAATCCACAACTATGGTTGTGGGAACCATGGGTTATTAACATAGTAAACCTAGATTAATAACAATTCTCAAATAGGTTATTGAATGTATTGATAATTATTTAGCTTATAAGTCATTTTAATGAGTGCACGCGTTAGAACTTGCCTTGTTGCTACTTGCCGGACTAAGGAAGTAGTTAACAAGAAAAAAATTATCAACATAGATTTGGTGGGATACTATCTAATAGGCTAGTCTCGATTGGTGCAGAGTAATAACTAAGTCATACATCAAATATGATTCTTAATGAAGTAAAGGTAAGGGTTTAGAAAATACCTGACTTATCACTTTGCATGCAAAACACTAGGGAAAAATTGTTATAGCTAGGATTACAACATTATGAACCTATGGGGAACACATACAACCTAGTTTCTCTCACAACTTGATAAAAATAAATCTTTACTCCTGTTATTTGTTTTACGTAAAGATATTAAAGAAGTTTGTTTAAAAAATAAAAATCCCCTTTAATTAGCCATTTTCGGAAAGAACGTGAAAAAATAGAAGTAATCGTACATCAAAGTTAAGTCTAAATCATTTTCCTTGTGGGATCGATCCTAACCTACTAGTTGGGTTCTTTACTTAATACGACCGCTTATACTTCTTTAGGGAAGTGTAATTTGAGTGTATAAATAGGTACGATTCGATAAAACTAAAACTATAAGAAATGGGAAAGGGTAGAGGACGTGGCGACCCTGGAGTACTTAGTGGTGCAGACGCCAGACCCTGAACTACAACACGGTAATTGGGGTGCATTAAGTGGCACATCGCCCCAAGAGGAAAACTAAAGAACACTTTCTTTGGTGCACTGGGTGGCACGATGCCGTAGACCCCTGCCTAGAAAACCTAATGAATTTCCATGCTCGTTTCCTAACCCTAATTCAACTAGAAATGGATCATTTCTTCTCATATCAGTAACACCTAAGAAATAAGACTTATACTTTTCTACATCAATCAAAAGGATATTTTTTAATATGGCAGGTTCACGGACCGTGAAAAGAACCACGATTCGTTGACCTGCCCTGGTTCTTACCCACCTAAAAGTGGTGAACCACAGTACCCTACACAGGTAATGGACCACCACACGGGTCGTGGGAAGGCTAGTTAAATCCAAGAAAAAACCTCCATGCTCTGGTGTCATACCACAGATCCATTTACAATCCATAATCTTGACAATGGGCCATGGTGCCTTTCGTGAAGCTGAGGCAACAAACCACAGCGCAAGTGAACAACAACAATGGGCTTCACGGTCCGTGTTCCTTTAGACGGTCATTAGTAGTGCTTGTGGTTAGACCACCCAGAATAGTATTCATTTATCCACAAAGCATGATGTATCATCTCATAACTCTAAATAGCTAGGAATAAGCTAAGAAACTAAAATAATCACTTTTGGAAAGAAAGGGGAAAAAACTGGAAATTTCTCTAAGTTTAAGAAGTGAGTATCGGTCATTTAAAAACAACTATAACTCCTAGATCAAAATGAGTTATAAGTGGTTATTTATATGATTGGAAAGCCCTTGGAGAGATATTTCCAACGCCGCCGAGTTTGCACATTTTTGATATAGTATGATTGAGATATGCCTAGCAGTAGTTGGGCTTATGGATTCAAGAAAGTGAAATCCAGATTTAAGTAGGGGAAAATTAGTCTTTTAACCCATCTATTTCCTAATTTTTTAAAGGTTTATTTGGGGTAAAAATAAGCCCTAAGTCATTTTAGAAAAAATAAATTAACGGTTAGGTCTTGGGAGAAAAGAGAAGAGAAGAAGGACAAAGGATAAAACTCAACAATGGTAAGGTTTTTACGAGTGGAATTCGTTGGGGATGATCCCTATCAAGGTATGTGGAATATTTCCATGTTCGGTTAGTTCAACCACACACCAACTTGTTTAATTCAGCGATATTGAGTAGATTGAATGATGAAAATTGAAGTTCTTGAAGAATATTGTTGAATTCTTGTTGGGTTGGTAGTTGCATGCCTAGAGTTGATTTGATTCATGTTTACGGGTTGTTTTTCAAGTCTAATATATTGGGTATTGAGGGTATTAGTGATTCTAAGTATTAGGAGAAATATCCAAGGGAATTTAGAGGGTTTAGAGATGAAAAACAAAGAAGAAAATGTGAAACACCCGGCTGACAAGACTTGGGGCACCGCGCTAGCATAGCCCATCAAGACAGATTCTATCCGTCAAAATCGGGCAACCCACGCCTCTAAGAGAGCCAAGGACGCGTGGAGACCCCATTCATTCCCAATATTTTTGTACTGGTTCCTAAGTGATGTACCCACGTTTCTTAGTTGATTCCAAAAATCTAAGGTACATCTAAACGTCATGAAATCATCCATAAACATGAGATCATGACCTTGAATCCATAATCCAATTCAAGGAAAGTTAAGGTCAAAGTCAAAGAAGTTAAGAGTTAAGTCTAAAATTTAAGAAACAAGTCAAAGTAAGTTATTAAAATATTCAAGAGTCTTAAACAAACATTTCTAAATTTGTTTCAAGGCTCAAGTTACAAGTTCATCAAAGAGTAATGAGTTGAGTTAAATTCTTAAAATTTATAAGGGAATTAAGTATTCCCTAAGAGTTAAGTTACAAGTTATGCAAAGAGTAAAAAGTTGAGTTCATTTCTCATAAGTTATAAGGAACTAAGTATTTCCTAAGAGTTACACATCTTTTCACATTTTGAGCAAGAAAGGCAGCTGACTTCCAACAGAGCCTTTGACTAGTTTTAGTAAAGAAGAAACTATGATTTCCAAGAGACTTTTTAAAGCTAATTTTTACAAATTACCTCAAACCAGAGAATAAGTTCTTAAAAAAAACATGTCATGTATATATTTTGGGAGTAGTATTGAGCATTGATATGGGGACGCGAGTTCATATTAACTCAAGCTCCAATAAACCATGTAGCCAACATAGACAGAAGAAGTTTCATACTTTTAGATGATTCCTTAGTGCTTTTTATCATAGAGTAATTGATCCACTTAGTAGTTGAGGTTCTATTCTGACGGCAAGGTATAGGACGGTCCTCTTGCAATATGAGCTAAGATGTTCTATCATCGCTTAGGCTCATATCGATTGTTGTCGGTTAGTGAATATTCCAAATAAATTATTTTACTATCATATATAAGTGACAATGAGTTTATTATTGCATTTTATTTACCGACCTAAGTTGTTCCATTGTTTTTCAAAGCTTTATATACATCACATGTGTTTTTATTTCTTTATATCAAGTTTAGCAATTCATGAGTTGAGTAGGGCCAAGGCAAGTTCTTTCTTATTCCTATAAAGATTAAGTTATTCTTTAGCATTCAAACTCTCATACTCGTACATTCAATATACTAATGCTAGGTTGCCTGCATCGTCTTATGATGAAGACACAAGTAAGCAAGATCAACATCCATCGCCTCGTTTATCCAATTTAAGCACTCGTAGTCAGTAGTGAGCCTCTTCGCATTCTAGAGGACTCTTTTATTTGTTTCCATGTTGTTACTTCTAGAATGTTGTGGGATTTATTCCAAAATTAATATTAGTATAATAGAGGCTTCATAGACAGATAGTCAGTCAGATTATTCAATTTTTGTCTCTTCATATCTTGTATTTTCAGATATTCTAATTTTGAAACTTAGGTACCTTTTGTGCCAAGACAATTATTTAATACATTTTTGTGAGAATGTTTCTCATCTTATGATTAAGATAAGCATTCCACTAAGTTATGTAAGCCACGCCAAGGGTTCACTCAAGATCACCAATGGTCATTGGGTGCTGACAACGTCTATGGTGTAGGCTCGAGGCATGACAAACTTGGTATAAGAGCACAGAGTTCAAGAGTCCTAGGGAATCTATGAAGTTGTGTCTGTAGAGTCTTAGTCATTAGCGTGAAGCACACCACACATATGATTAGGAGGCTACGGCATTTCAAAATTTCTCACTTCTTTCATATTCCTTTTTGTGTTTTAGAGTTTATATCTACAAGTCTCTCTCTAATTATTGCTTGCGTATGTTTCAAATAACTATGCCTCCAGGAAGAGCAGGACGAGGTTGCCCAGCTAGGAGAAATATTGATCCTCAGAAACAAGAGTTGCCCAATGCACCTGAAGTGCAACCTGAAGAAAAAGTTAGCAAAACTGCGTTTTGTGAGGCTAATAAGATGCTGAGTTAGGCTGTGCCTAACCAGGTTGGTCAAGATAGAGGATATTGATGAGAAGTGGCATATACCTCGAGGATTAGTGAATTCCTGACAATGAATCCTCCTAGTTTCACTTGTTCGAGCATATCTGTGGATCCAAAAAGCTTTGTGGTAAAATTGAAAAATGTTTCCGATGTGATGTATGTTATTAATGTTGAGAGAGTCGAGCTAGTTCCATACCAACTGAAGAATGTGGCTAGGATTTGGTTCGACCAGTAGAAGGAGGGCAAAGATGATGATGGAATACATCCGAGTTCCTTTTGTTTCGAAAAGACATTATGTGGGAATTTATTTCACCAAGAACTGAAAGAGGAAAAGGTGTGAGATTTCCTTACTCTGAAACAGAATTCTTTCAGTGTGCATGAGTATGGGTTGAAGTTCACCAAGCTATCTCGTTATGCTCTAGAGTTGGTAAATGACATGAGGATAAGAATGTGCTTTTTTGTCGCGGGCTTGGGTCGTGCTTGAAGCAAAGAGGGCAGAGCTTCAATGCTGATAAGAGACATGGGTATATCCAGGTTGATGGTTTATGTGCAGCAAGTTGAAGAGGAGAAGTGGAGGGACAGAAACAAAAGGGGTTTGAACCATTATCTTCTAGTGTACCTACGCCCAGAAACTAAGGTAAGTATAATGGCCATAATTCTCAAAACTTCTAGGCTAGAACAGCCTAGTCCAGAGGTAGTGTGGCACAAGTAGGTATTTAAGCTCCTGCATGTGGAAGATGTGGTATAAATCACGCCAATAATGTTGTGATAGCCAGTTGGGTTATTCAAGTGCGGTCAAGAGGGTCATTTTATGAAAGAGTTTTCTATGAATAAGCAGGGTGGTGGAAATCCCGGAAAAAGATCCGTATCTTCATCAGTTGCTGCA
Source organism: Solanum pennellii (assembly GCF_001406875.1). NCBI lineage: Eukaryota > Viridiplantae > Streptophyta > Magnoliopsida > Solanales > Solanaceae > Solanum > Solanum pennellii. The sequence goes on from NC_028644.1 coordinate 33,606,940, forward strand.
TTAGAAAGGGATGCACCTAGAGGAGCAATTTTTAGTACTGGCGGAGCGGCAAATTTCTCTATGCAGTCACTAGCCACCAAGAGCAAGAGAACTCGCCAGATGTTGTCGCGGGTAAGATCAAAGTCTTTACTTTTGATGTTTATGCTTTGTTATAGCTAGGAGCAAGTTTGTCTTTTGTAACTCCTATTGTTACAAATCAATTTTAGATTCTTCTTGAGAAACATTATGAACCTTTCTCTATTTCTACCGCTGTTGGAGAGTCTATTCTAGCATAAAGACTCTATCGTGATTGTCCTATTTTTATCATTCATAATATAGCATGGATAATCTTATAGAGTTAGACATGATAGATTTTGATATCATTCTAGGTATGGACTGGCTTAATGCATTTTATGCATCAATAAATTGTAGAACTGAAGTTGTAAAGTTTCAGATTCGTAATGAGTCAGTCATAGAGTGGAGTATAAGTTCAGCAGTGCCTAAGGGTCATTTCATTTTATACATTGAGGTGAGAAAGTTAGTTTCAAAGGGGTTTATATATCAGTTATTCCGAGTTAATGACTCAAGTGTTGAGGCACCTTCCCTCCAGTCAATTTCTATAGTAAAAGAGTTTCCATAATTCTTTTTTGATGATCTATCCGCGGTACCTCCTGAGAGAGAAATAGACTTCGGCATATATATCATCCCAGATACTCGCCCTATATCTATTTCGCCATATAGAATGGCATCGGCAGAGTTAAAAGAGTTCAAAGAGCATCTGAAAGATTTGTTAGATAAAGGTTGTATTCGACCAAGTGTCTCACCTTGGGCGCTCCGCTCTTGTTTGTAAGAAAGAAAAATGGTGCCCTTAGAACGTGTATAGACTACCATAAATTGTATAAGCTTACCATCAAGAATAAGTATCCTCTCCAAAGAATAGATGATGTTTTTTTACCAAATTCAGCCCACTTCTCAAAAATTGATCTTAGATCAGGCTACCATCAGTTGAAAGTTAGAGAGTGCGACATTCCAAAGACAGCTTTTAGAAATAGATATGGGCATTATGAGTTTTCGGTCATATCTTTTTGGTTGACCAATGCACCAGCAGCATTCATGGGACCTTATGAACAGAGTCTTCAAGCCTTATTTAGATATGTTTGTTATTGTCTTCATTGATGACATACTAATCTATTCAAGGAATGAGGAAGATCATGCTAGTCATCTCAGAATATTACTTCAGACTTTGAAAGATAAGGAGTTGTATTCCAAGTTCTCCAAGAGTGAGTTTTGGCTTAAGTTTGTAGCTTTTTTGATTATATAGTTTCCGGTGATGGGATTAGAGTTGATACCAAAAGATAGAAGAAGTTCAAAGTCAGCCTAGACCCACGTGTCCAACAGATATGAGGAGTTTCTTGGGTTTGGATAGCTATAATAGATGGTTTATTAAGGGGTGTTATTCTATCTCATCTCCCTTGACTAAGTTGACTTAGAAGACAGTTATGTTTTAATGTTTTGAAGCTTTTGAATTTTTCTTTTAGGAATTGAAAAGGAGGTAGACTAGTGCCCCTGTTTTGACCTTACTAGAGGGTACTCAAGGTTTTGTAGTGTATTGTGATGCATCTAGAGGTTAGGCTGTGTGTTAATGCGAAATGGCAAGGTTATAACTTATGCCTTTAGATAGTTGAAGGTTCATGAAAAGAATTATCAAACCCATGACTTAGAATTAGTTGTTGTACTTTTTGCTTTGAAGAAATGGTGTCACTACTTGTATGGTGTTCATGTTGACATATTCACTGATCAAAAGAGCCTACCATATATGTTCACAAAGAATGAGCTGAATCTCTCACAAGGGAGGTGGTTAGAATTACTCAAGGATTATGATATAAGCATTATTTACCACCCACGTAACGATAATGTGGTTGTTCATGCATTAAGAAAGGTTATCCATGGGGAGTTCTGCCCATGTTGACGAAGAAAAAATGGAGTTAGCCAATGATGTAGACAAACTTGAACGACTGGGAGTAAGACTTATGAATCCAACAGACGGAGGAATATTGGTGACTAATGGGGCTGAATTACCACTTATTTGAGGTGAAAGAAAATCGAGACCAAGACCACATTTTTCTTAATTTGAAGGCGAATGTTCATAAGCAAAGCGTATTGGATTTTGAACAATGGAGAGATGGTGTGCTGAAGTATCAAGGTAGATTGTGTGTAACTGGGGTGGATGGATTCCAAGAGAGTATCATGGAGTAGAATCATAGCTCTAGATATTCCATCCATCCAGGTTTCACCAAGATCTACCACAATTTGAGAGAGATATATTGTTGGGAAGTATGAAAGAAGGATATTGCTGAATTTGTTGTCAAATGCCCGAATTGCTAACAAGTGAAAGTAGAACACCAAAGTCCTGGAGGTTTGGCTCAGAATATAGAACTTCTAGAATAGAAGTGGGAAATGATAAATATGTACTTCATAACAGTCTTGCCAAGGTCTCGCAAACAACATGATTCAAGTTGGGTTATTGTCGATGGAATGACAAAATCAACCCACTTCTTGTCGGTAAAGACCACTCATTTGGCCGAAGATTATGCAAAGTTGTACACTTAAGAACTGGTAAAACTTCATGGAGTCCCAGTGTCGATCAATTCAAATAGAGGTGCACAATTCATTGCTCAGTTCTAGTCTTTCTAGAATGGTTTAGGTTTCGAAGGTGATCTTAAGCATTACTTTTGATCCTCATATGGAAGGAAAAATAGTGTAATATACATAACCTAGAAGATATGTTGAGGGCTTGTGTGATTGTTTTCAAGGGGAATTGGGATGATCACCTACCTCTCATTGAATTCACTTACAACAATAGCTAGCATTCGAGCATCCAAATTACTCTATATGAAGCTTTTTATGGGAGAAGATGTAGATCTCCTATTAGGTGGCTTGAGGTTGGTGAAGTAGGGTTGATAGAACCAGTTCACCAAGCCATGGAGAATGTGAAGGTGATTCAAAAGATATTAAAGATGACACATAGTAGTCAAAAGTCTTACACAGATGTGAAGAGGAGGCCACTGGAGTTTGAAGTGGATGACAGGGTATAACTAAAAGTTTCACCCACGAGGGTGTTATGAGGTTTGTTAAGAAGGGGAAATTTATCCCTCGATATATTGAACCTTATAGTATATCCAAGAGAATTGGCAATGTAGCTTTTGAGTTGGAGCTACCGCAAAAATTAACAGCGATTCATCCGGCATTTCATATCTCCATGTTGAAGAAGTGCATGGATGATCCTTCATTGATTGTACCAACTGAAAATATTGGGATTAAGACAACTTATCCTATGAAGAGATTCTGGTTCAGATTTTAGATCGCCAAGTTTGTAAGTTGAGAACAAAGGAGGTTGCGTCAGTCAAGGTCCTTTGGAGGAACAAATATGTTGAAGAAGTGACTTGGGAAGTTAAAGAGGATATGAAGAAGAAATGTCCACATCTCTTTGAATTTAGAGAGAATGCATATCAAGGTAATAATTCTCTTCTTAGTACTTTATAAGTTATGAGGTAGCATATTGTTACTTGCTTTTGTTTGTTGACTGTTAAACTTGATCTTACTATTCTTAGCTTAGTGAAAGAAATCTCATTCGAGGACGAATGTTCCCAAGGGGGAGATATTGTAACATCTCGTAACTCGAAATAGCTAGGATTAAGCTAATAAACTAAAAATAATAACTTTTTAAGAAAGGGAAAAATCTGGAAAATTTTCTAAGTTACAGAAGTGAGTTTTAGTCATTTTAAACGATTATAACTGCTAGCTCAAGTCAAGTTAAATACCTTGGAGAGGATCACATTAGTGGGAATATAGGCCGATACGTCTCCAGCTTGTGTTTCAATAACAGGTAAGGCGGTCAAGCGACCTGCGCCTGTCTGGTCCGATCGTTTAGCCACTCTTTCTAACAGACGGGAATGTAAATAGAAAACATCCCTGGGAAAGCCTCACGACCTGGTGGCCGGTGTAACAATAATGACATTTTTTGATATGCTGCCGCCTCAACTCCGCCAAGTTTGTGCATTTTCTGTATCGTATGAGGTAGATATGCCTATCGGAAGTTCGGCAGTTGAATTGAAGAAAGTCCAATCCGGATTTAAGTAAGGGAAAAGTAGTCTTTTCAACCATCTATTAATATTTTATTTGGGGTACAAATAAGCCATAAGTCATTTTAGAAATATAAATTAACGCTTAGGGCTTGAGATAAAAGAGAAGAGAAGAAGAATGGAGAAAGCTCGAGAACGCTAAGGTTTTTGCGAGTGGAATTGGTCGGGGTGATCCCTATCAACATATGTGAGATCTTTACGAATTGGGTTAGTTCACCCACATACCAACTTGTTTAATTCAGTTATTTTGCGTAGATTGATTGACGAAAATTGAAGTTCTTGAAGAATATTTTTGAATTCCTGTTGGTTGGGTTGTTTCATGCCTACAGTTTACTTGATTCGTGTTTCTAGGTTGTTTTTCAAGTATAATATATTTGGTGTTGAGGTTATTATTGATTATAAGTATTTGGGGAAAATCCATGGGATTTTAGAGGTTTTAAAGATGAAAAACACAGAAGAAAAGTCAAAACACCCTTCTGTCAGGCACTGGGGCACCGCGCAAGCCAGAGCCTCTCAGGGTAGAGTCTTTCTGTCAGGACCTAGTGCGTCGTGCCACCTAGAGTCCCTCAAAATATATTGTGTACGTCAGGCTCTAGTAACCCACGCCTCTCAGTGCCAAGGATGCCTAGAGACGTCATTCATTCCCCATCTTTTCGTACTAGTTCCTAAGTGATATATGCACGTTTATTAGTTGATTCCAACACCCTAAGATGCATCTAAACATCATGAAATCATCCATAAACATTAAATCATGACCTTTAAATCCAAAATCAAATTCAATAAAAGTTAAGATCAAAGTCAAAGAAGTTAAGAGTCAAGTCTAAAGTTAAGAAGCAATTCAACGTAAGTTCTTAAAATTTCCAGAGTCTTACACAAACATTTTAAACTTTTTTAAGGCTCAAGTTACAAGTTTATCAATGAGTAATGAGTTGAGTTAAATCCTCAAAAGTTATAAGGGAACTAAGCATTCCCTAAGAGTTAAGTTGCAAGTTAAGCAAATAGTAAAAAGTTGAATTCATTTATCAAAACTTATAAGGGGATTAATTTTTCAAAAAGAGTTACAAATGTTTTCACATTTTGAGTAAGAAAGGAAGCTAGACTTCCAACAGAGCCTTTGGCTAAATTTAGTAAAAAGGAAACAATGATTTCCAAGAGAGCTTTTAAAGCTAATTTTGAGCAATTGCCTCAAACTTGAGAAGAAAATGTTTTTAAAACATATGAGCTAAGTATTTTGGGAGTACTATTGAGCACTGATATGGAGATGCGAGTTCATATTAACTCAAGCTCCTATAAACCATGTAGCCAACATGGACAGAAGAAGGGTCATACTTTTAGATGGTTCCTTAGTGTTTTTTAGCATACACTAGTGGATCCACTTTGTAGTTTAGGTTATATATTGACGACAAGGTGTAGGACAATACTCTTGACACGTGAGGTAAGATGTTGTACCATCTCTTAGGCTCATAGTGATGGTTGTCGGTTAGAGAATCTCCCGCAAAAACTATATAACTTTCATATATAAGTAATGTTGAGTTTGTTATTAGATTTTCTTTAATGAACTAAGTTGTTTCACTATTTTATATAACTTTATATACATCGCATGTGTCGTTATTTCTTTTTATTAAGTTCACTAATTCAATATTTGAGTAGGGCCAAGGTAAGTTCTTTCTTATTCCTATAAACCTTAAGTTAAACATTAGAATTTCAACTCGCATACTCATACATTCAATATACTGATGCCAGTTCGCCTGCATCGTCTTATGATGTAGACGTAGGTAACCAGGATCACCATCCAGCATCTCGTTGGTCAAGTGTGAGCACTCGGAGTTAGTGGTGAGCCTTCTTGCATTCCGAAGGACTATTTTATTAAGTTCTATATTTTACTTCTAGAATGTTGTGGGGTTTGTCCAAACATTCATCTTAGTATTATAGGGGCTTCATAGGCAAATAGTCAGTCCGATTATTCTCTTTGAGCCCCATCAAATTTTGGGCAGGACAATAATTTAAGACATTTTTGTGAAAATGTTTCTCTTCTTATGATTAAGTTATGTCTTGTGCAGAGTTAAGTAAACCAAACCAAGGATTCACTCAAGACCAAAAATGATCGTTGGGTGTTGGCCACATCCAGGGTGTAGGCTCGGGTCATGATACACGACCCATACGATGGACCGTGGTCCTAGTGACGATCTGTGGTTGGCCCTCGTTAGATTTTATGTAGGGTAATTTTAGCCTTCTCCTCTATGCGTTGGAAATTTAAACTATGTCATTTTACCAATAAAGTACATTGTTATATACTATTTATGTCTAATAACCTAGTCAGAACATAATTAAAAATTGACCAGCCCCTCAAGAAGACGAGACAAGATTTTCTTCAGCTTTAGCCCCGAAATCGAAATATTTCTCCTTGAATTTCTTTGCGAAGTATGTGCGATTTCACTAGTGGGTTCCTTTTATCCACTAGTCCCCTAAAATTCAGTTATATATTTATTCATTTTATCTGGCTTAGACCAAGGATATCTAAACCTTAGATATGGTTTGTGATTTAGCTCTTATAGTATTCTTAATCAGATTGTCATGTTTTCGTGAAATTATTGCTTAGTTCCTTGGATTAAACTCAGAACTATAGTTGTGTACATTATCTTAGTGTATGAATTACACTTGCTTGGTCATTTAAACATATATGCATGCTCCAATTTCGAATGTTTCATTGTTAGTACGTAAATGTTTCTTTCTCGGATTTCCATGTCATAATATTGAGCTATTTAGTATTTCAGTTATATTATGTCATACACATTTCCAGTTAGGAGTAAGCTTAGCTCCAAGTTGAACTAGGGTTCATCACAACCTTATAGTCCCATAACTACGTTCCCCTGTAGGTTAATAAGTCCCCTCTGTGGGCATCAGATTTGGTGATCACGTCAATCATGCCTTTATACCCTTGGCACGGTATATTGGGTCCTCTCGAATGGGCATATATTGGATTGCACATTTAGATCACGTAGTTTATGTCAGTTAATAGTAGCTTCCACCATCAAATTTAGTGCAATTTTACCAACTCTTCGGGTATTCTTGATTTTACTTACATATTATGTCTCAACATGTTTGTTTCATGATTTGTACTTGGTCATTGCATATAGTTCAACTTTCAATATATTTTAGTATTATTACCATGTTATGTTTTACCATTGATCAGTATGCTTTTTAAGTTTATGTATTTTGTTCATCTATATTCCATTTCTTGTATGATCAGTATATTCAACGTACTAAACGCATACTCTGTGCTACATCTTTTCATGATGTAGGTTCAGGTACTCAACATCCAGATCATGCATATATCGGTTCACAATTTGTATTTTAGCAGCTTTAGTGGCGAGTCATCTTTCTTCGAGGATAATAAACATGTTTGCTATATTCATTCTTTTATTTCAGTTTCAGTTTTTGTTGAGTTAGTTGAGGTATGTCCTAACAATTCTAGTCAGTATAGGCTTTTTCAAACATAGTATTAGAATCTGCTTTAAAAAAAATGATAGGGTTTCCTACATTTCTAGTCAGTAGAGGCTTGTTGAACTATTACTACAAACAATTCTAGTCAGTAGAGGCTTGTTGAACTATTACTACAAACAATTCTAGTCAGTAGAGGCTTGTTGAACTATTACTACATTTTCATATATTCATACTAGTTGGGTATTCACCACTTCTCATTATCACCGTTTTATCTTCTGCATAGTAACTCTCACTACTAAAAAAGTGCTTAAAAATGATGGATAGAAAAGTGACGGACGGTATACCTCCAAAAAGAGCTCGTCACATTTTCTTTAAAATAATTATTTATAATTAAACATTAACCACGTTGTCCGTCGCTTTTATTTTATTCTATGAATTATATTCTTAAGTAGCGACGTACGACATGGTTTATTCCGTTGCTTTTTTAGTCAAAATTTCTTGTCAAACAGTTTTTAAAAGCGACAGACGATGTGGTTTAGTCTTTCACTTTTGGTAAAAATGTTTATCAAACATTTTAAAAAAACTGATAGGGTTTCCCCCTAAATTTCCATTGTCGTCACCATCTTCCTCGCCCCATTGGAGGCCAAGCGAGCCACCACCCAAAAGAATTCCTTAATTGCCCCTCCTTCTTGTTATAAGGTTAGGATTTAATCTTAGTTTTTTTTCAATTCTAGTAATTATATTTGATTCATTAGTTTGTATATTGTTTTATTTTATTGATTGTGTTATTCAATTGTTAAGTTGTATATTTGATTATTGTTATTCAGGAAGATAATTGAGGTTTTTTTTATTTTAGGGTCATTTTTCTTTTAATTAAGGATTTTAAATTTAAGGGTTAGTTTTTTTTTAAAATTGAGGATTTTATATTTTAGGGTTAGAACTAACAAATAATTAGAAGTTTGATTAGTTGAATTTTTCAATTCTCCATCATATTTTTGCTTATATATTATAACTAGGTAATTTGCCTGCGCGTCGCACTGTCATAAATATTTGAAATTGTAAATAATTTTCTACTAATATCCATACATTAAAAATAATGAGAAAATAGGTTCATAAAAATATTAGCAATATTCCAACATGAATTTGATTATTTGTCATATCACATAACCCAAGAACCTCTAATGAATGAATTATTCACGTAAATAATAAATCATGGTTATTTGTAAACATTAAGAGGAAAATAAAAAACAAAATAAGAATATATTATACAAAGTTATTTCATGATAAACAGAATCATTTAGGTTGCTCAGATTATACAATTGTGATATATGTCTTAGGAGAAAATTCAAATGTTTGTTAACATATTCAAAAAAGAAATTTCTCTTGAACAGGAAAGCAATTACAACTTTTGAACTTGCATTAATGAATTTCTTCAATTAATAAGTGAGAAATTACATATAGATGTAAAAATAGATAATATTTAAGTGTATATATAGTACTTTTAAGTTAAAGAATTTATTATAAAATATCAAAACATGAATTTTTGGAGCTGAGTACAATAATTATTTTCTGCACAGTGAATATACTTACTATAAGTTCATATGTTTAATATAATCGGAGACAATAACTTTTCAGAAACATAAACAACAGAGGTTAAAACATGTACTCAAAAATAATAATTAATATCATATGCATAAAATAATGTGTGTAAAAATCATACCAGCACATATAAAAATTGAATGCAATAGGAAAAAATCGAGTCCAATGAATGCACAATATGCATTAAGAAAACTATTCCCCTCCAATACAAGAGGTTTAAAGAATAGCATCCTCTCGTGATGAAACAATTTTATTCACCAACTTATTGATACAAAAAAGCAGTGTCAGTAAATTACTCAACTAGATAAAATCAAACGAATATTTAATTTTGAGGAAGTAGAAGAAATTCAAAATTGTTTTTTATATAAGAAAAATCCCTCTATTTATAGACAACAAAAGGTAGTGTGAATAAATGTTTGTTGTGCCTTATCAGAAAGGTTACAACTATTTGAAAAAGCTGCAACCCTTCGAAAAGTTCACAATATTTCATAAAAGTGGCAACTTTTAACAAAGTTGCAACTTTTGAATAAAGTCAAAATTTTTCATAAAAGTCACAACTTTTGAAAGACGTTGCAACTCTTCATTAAAGTCACAACTTTTCATAAAAGTCACAACTTTTGATAAAAGTCACAACTCTTCATTAAAGTAGCAACTATTCATAAAAGTCACATGTTTTCATGAAAAAACAAAGGCTAGTTTTGGAAACAAATAAATTTAAAATGAAATTATTGCTTGTCGTTGTGCCACATAGACAGGCCTAGGATTCTCTTTTATATAAACATATGATGTTGATGAAATTGGGTTACTCAAATTATATTCTTTAACTTAGAAATTCTTGAATTTTGAAATTTTTAACTTATTAGAAATTATAGAAATTACTTATGAACTTTAAGTTGTGAACTTTAGAGAATTGATTTTCGTAGTATATTAGAACTTTATATTGTGAAACGTTAAAAATCTTGAATTATTGTTAATTTGAAGTTAGAAGTTAGTAATTGATAATGTTTGATAACTTTAGAACTTGAAATTGAACTTAGAACTTGAACTTAATTAGATCTTGAACTTGAATATAACTGATGTTGTTTAGATGTTTACATATATATATATATATATATATATATATATATATATATATATATATATAT
>NC_028644.1:33617961-33621525 GCF_001406875.1 Solanum pennellii
ATATATATATATATATATGAACTTGAATCTAGAACTTGATCTTATACTTAGAAGTATTCAAATAGAAATAATTTTAGAACTTTTGATAGATCTGGACTTACATTGAACCTCAACTTAGAACTTGGATATAATTAATTATTGATGGCCTAAATTAAGTAGAACTTAATTAGAAATTTGAACTTAGTTTATAATAATTTGAACTTAATTAGAATGAATATAATTAATTATTTGAAATCTTAAACTTAATTACAATTTATGAATAAATTAAGCTTCAACTTTGTAGATCTTGAAATGTAGTATTTATAAACTAATTAATTAGATATATCAGTAATTGAAAATATTTATTAACAATGTAAATTAGTTTAATTTAGTAAAGTTATTATTAAATTTAATTTAAAAATAATTGAATATCTATATCTTTGTAGATGATCATCGTTTGTGGGTGTATAATATTGAAACTGGTGTTCGTTTGAAGCCTAAGTTTATTGACGGGTTTAGAGACTTAATTGAACATACAATGACACTTGAAAGTTTCAAGAATGATGTACTGGTTAGGTGTCCTTGTAGTGCATGTAGGTGCTTAATTCTTTTTGAACCAGATACAATCATGGTTCATTTGTACCGTAATGGATTTAATCCTAGATATTTGTATGGATTTATCATGGAGAAAGAGAGAATTGAATGATACATTTTATAATTCGATGCTTGCGTATGAGTATAATATGCTTTCACCACATGAAAAAATTAGGGTTGAACATGATAGGGTTGACATGATAGGATTAAATATGATAGGATTCATGAAATGATAAATGATGCTTTCAAGGTTAAAGGTGGGATGCAACTCAAACAATATTTTGATGAAGATCCTAATGAAGAATAAAAATATTTCTATGATCAATTAGAAGAGTCTAGTCGTCCATAATGTGAAGGGAGTCCATATTCTTCCTTATCAGTTGCGGTTAGATTAATAAATATTAAATCATAATGAAATGTTCCTAATGCCTCCATGGATTCAATGAATAATATTTTGGGTTAACTATTTAATATGGAGTTTAAAATACCTAAGAACTTCTATCAGGAAAACTTTTTGGCTTTCAAGTTAGGATTGATGTATGATAGAATTCATTATTGTAAAATTTCAAAAATCTAGGACATGTTCTTAAGACTTACATGAGTTTCAAAAGGTTTAAACACTATTTTAAGGTCAATTTTTAGGATGTTTAGAAGTCAAAACGTCAAAGGACGTCAATGACGTCTGGAATTAGTTCAAGGGGGTGCTAGGGTGCTTTAGCTTATTTGACTAGCCTTTAAGAGTCGGAAAATGATGAAAATTGGTGGAAGGGTGTCTAAAACGTATTAAATTTAGTTCATAGTCGAAAAATCTGGGCATGACTTCCTAAGGAGCCAAGGGTCCTTGAGGAGGACCCTTGTAATTTGGCAAAAAGCTGCCAAAAGGCAGTGTGCACAGATGAGTGTAGTTGACGAATCTTATGTCAATCGATGGGTCGTCGATTTCTCCGTCGATATACACTTAGAATATTTGGCTAAGGTTGATATTTTAACTGTCTATGAACTCAACGATGGACAACCAGGACGGTTGGTCCTTGGCCCGTCCATTGACAAACAGGGCATGGGTCAGGGTTCCGTCTGCGAGGTTTGTGTTTTGCTGCACATTTTGATTTAATTCATTTCATTAGTTTTATTATATAGGAGGTTAATTAGGGTTTAGGTAAGGTATAATTAATTTGTTTAATGACCTATATAAAGACCCAAAGTTAATTAAACTAACTAAGCCCTCACAATTCCCTAACGCAAAACTCTCTTCCTTCTCTCTTCTTTCTCTCTCAAGTTAAAGAGCTCCATAGAAGTCAAGGTCAAGGTAGGTTCTAGGGCTTCAATCACCAAATTTTATCCATCAATATTCATCAATTATTAAGTAATGGGATTCCTTTTACCCTTGAGACTTCTTTCCCTAAAGGGTTCCTTCAAATTGATTTTAAAAGATGAGTTTTCATGTGGGTCTTTTCCAATCTCGAAATTGATCTGTCAATTTGATTTGTTTATGATTTAATTTAGATAGTATGAATATATTAACATATATTATAACTAAATTATGTTATTTCTTGATGGATTGGTCTAGTTTGTAGAAGATGATCTTTTCCCCTTAACCCTAGGTTGTGATCTTGACATGAATTGTGTAATGTTGGTTCAATTGAATCGGTTATTGGTTGAATTACTAGTAGATAATGTTATTATATCAAATATAAATTTATTGAGATGAATTATAGTCCTCTAATGCTAGTTCTTGAGTAATTGATATAGATTATGACTTTGACCTATGTCTATTATCTTAAGCTATTAGCTAGTGATGGATTGTTATGTAGTGATTCAATTAGCCTTGTTATCATATTGGTTATTGTTGTGTGATGATATTACACCCTTATTGGGTTGAATTTAGGGTTAATGGTAAGACCTTGATGATGGATTATGAAGGAGACTTTGTAAGTCTTGTGATCCCTATTCTTTACTACAATTATGGTTAATTGAGATTAAGTCATGATGTTGTATTGGATTATGTCATGTATTAAGATTGATTGGATTGGTATGATGTTTAGTTGATATTTCTTGACTATGGTTTGTGAGGTTTTTGATAAGATGTAATTTTATAAGGATGGTGATAACTTACCGATGTGCCTTATCGTGATGTGAATATGATAATGTGCTAACCTCACTTATATGGATTGTAATGAAAGGACAGTACTCATGCAATTCTTATTGATCTACGATGATGATGTTTATACAATATATAGACCCTATGACCTACATTAAGCTGTGATGATTAATAAAGGTGTTAAATACATTTCAAAAAAGACTTAACTTAGCACCGAGTCAACTTGACAATGGGAGGTGTTGACTTTCCATAAAATAAGATTCACCCTATACTTCAACATGAGGTGTTGACTCCCCAACGAGGGAAACTTATCCTATGGATTCCCATGAGATGAGGCTGTAATTGACAAGTGGCATGTAGAGAGTTTATACATATCTCTTAGTTCTTGAACTATGTTGCCCCCATAGGAAGACAAGCTAGTGGATCTACCTGAAAAACTATGTTTATTTTTTGTTTTACTTAGGCCGGTAGACCACCTTCCATCGTTGTGAGGTTTTACAACACCGGATTCCACATTTAGCTCTTGTGTTCTATGTTGGTTAAGTCAAGTGTTCCTAAACTAAAAAGAAGTAATAAGTCCACATCAACTAGGGTGACCTAAGAGGTTTGACTTAGCCTACGTAGGCTATGGGACTCTACCTATGTCTTGCATTACTTGGCCTTGAAGGAATCTTTAGAAGGTTGTTCTTATATATGTATATGCTTACAAATGTAAATGATATGTATATAATGATCTTACATGTTAATGACAGTATGTGATGATGATACTCTTATTATCATGTTGTAACGACCTGTTTAGTCGTTTTGAGCAGCAGATTTTATTTCTGGAAAAACTGTGTGAGTCGACGGAACCCACGACGGACCGTCATGGGCAGGACGGGCCGTCGAGGGGG
>NC_028644.1:33624045-33632940 GCF_001406875.1 Solanum pennellii
TTGTGGTGATGACTTCCAGATTTTGGGGAAATAATAGATGTTGAATTTTAGAAGTTATTGAATTGTCTTTTATTAATGAGTTTAAGTCTTCCGCATTGCTTTATGTTGATATTAAATTGAAATGTTAAGGTTTAGATTGGTTGGTTCGCTCACATAGGAGGGTAAATGTGGGTGCCAGTCGCGGCTCGGTTTTGGGTCGTGACCCATGTATTTGATCTCTATTGCTAAAGTATGATATTATGTACTCTTAATTTATGTTATGTGAAGTTGGATATTGGTTATAGTTCTTGCTAGGTTTACTTGATTAAGTAAGGTTATGGGGTTTTGCTTAGTCATTGCACAAGTGGACTTAAAGAGGGTCATAAATAATGGCCTTGCTTTGGTTATGATTGAAATTTACTCTTATTCATGCTTGTTGCTAATATAACTTGATGATAGAGCTGCCTTGACGATGTGTCCTATTATATGATATGTAGGTTGACTTGACTAGACTTAGCATTGTTGGTCTTGTGATGTACATGCCTATGACTTAATGAATATGTCTTATTGATTGGTATGGTCTTATTGAATGTCCATAAGGCTTTCTAAATGTAAAATAGCATGTTTTAATGAAATGTCCTTTTTGAGCATAACTTCATGATATGTGTGCATATGGTCTCTTACATAGTAAAAGTGGTGTACTAACCCATTTTCTCCCTTTTCCCCAATATTTGAAGGGCTTTGAGATGACTTCGAAGAAGACTTGGAATTCTCATTCATCAGAGTTGGGTAGGTTCTAACTTTTTGAGGGCAATGCCACTATCAAGCTAATGAAGTTGTTTTAGTTTGAAGACTTCTATGTTGTTTCCTTTTCATTTGAGTACTAAAAATTGTATAGCCTATATGAGGCCTTATTGTATTGCCCAAATTATTATACTAGTGTTAGATGGTTATGAGATGAGACACCCATGTTAGTCTATGTCATATTTTATATATATATATATGTGTGTGTGTGTGTGTGTGTGTGTGTGTGTGTGTGTGTGTGTGTGTGTGTGTGTGTGTGTGTGTGTGTGTGTGTGTGTGTGAAATAAAAGTATAAGACTAAGTAATTTTCCTATGCGAAGTGTCTATGTATACTCGATATAAGTATTTTGTGTATGTAGAGGTCTATGTAAACCTCAATTTAGAAGTAATCAAAAAGTTCTTAAAAATTCTGCGTTTTTAACCTATGAATGTAATGTTGTAAGCTAAGAGGCTAGTCTTAATCCTCAAACATAACGACGACGCTGGTTACGTCTCGGGGGTGCTCCCCCGATGTGACAATTGTTATGTTAATGGCTGCATGCTGTTTTACTAAACTAATAGTGAATCAGAAAATTGTATGTTTTGTGGACAAGCTCGTTATAAAAGGACTCCAGCTCGAAACGTGGTACTAATTAAGGTGATGCATTATCTAACTCTTATTCCTAGGTTAAGGAGGTTGAATACATCAATGAGGTCTTCCCCACATATGAGATTGCATTGTGAATATAGAAAATTGTCGTATGTCTTGTCTCATCCAGCTAATGATGAAACAGGTAAGCATTTTGATAATGTATATCCTGATTTTTCTAGTGAACCGAGAAATGTTAGATGGGGTTGTGTGCAGATGGTTTCACACCATTCTCTAATGTTGCTTCAATTTATGTTGGCTGGTATTTCTTACTCTGTGTAATCTTCCTCATGAAATATGCATGAACAGTCCCAACATATTTCTCATTTATGTTATTCCAAGTCCCTATAATCCAAAAGTTTGATTGATGTCTATTTACAAGCATAACAGATGAGCTCAAACAATTGTAATTTGAAAGCGTTTTGACTTATATATATCAACTAAGTAGAATATTGTCATGTGTGCTTCTTCAATGTGGACTATAACTTATATTCTGGATATTGGATGTTGTCTGGTTTGATGACAACTTGAAAGCTAGCATGTCCGTATTGAATGGAAAATTGTGAGGCATTCCCTTTAAAGCATGGCAGAAAAAATACATGGTTTGATTGTCAAAGTCAATTCTTTACAATAGACTATGAATTTCAAAAGAAGGAGAAATAAGATTGAAAGTGCACCTCCCCCCCCCCACCTCCATTACTCACAAGGCATCAAATTTGGTAGAGAATTTTTTAATTACGTAATGTTACAGAAACTTGATCTTTTAGACTTCCTGGATATTGTGTCGAGCATAGTTCGATCAAATAAAGCATGATTGTCATGTCATCATGGAAACTTTAATCTGTATGACTTTTAAAAATCTACCTGAAAGGATATGGAGACCTATCACAGAGATAAGGTTTTTTCTTTAAAATATGTGTTCTAGAAAGTTGTTGGAGAGTATTTTGGACGAGATGTAGGAAAATATTCTTGTTTTTACTACTAAGTTGGATAATATCTTTCCATGTGTTTGCTTTGTGTGATGGAGCATCTTCGGGTTCACCTTGTACAAGTGGCCGTATGGAAGGTCCAATTAAAACAAGATGGATGTATCCATTTGAGAGAGAACTATCATTGAAATATTCACTAAGTAAAATAGTTGAACATTAAGTTCTTTTTCTTTTCTTAACATATATAGATATATACGTGCAAAAAAATTGCAGTTTCAAGCCAACAATTAAGCAAAGGTGAAAGATTGAAGGATCAATTGTTCAAGGTTATTTTGATAGAGAAATTGATGGTTTTTATTGTTGTTACTTTGGGACTGATGTTTAATGTAGGAGAAATAGGGCCAATCGCAATGATGAAGGTGATATTAATCCTTTATTTCCACCGATATAAATTTTTAATCAAACTGGTCGAGCATCTAAAAAATATGGAAAGTTAAGCTTCACTAGTATGGAAATGCAATCAGTTGAGACCTATACTTTGTTTAATTTTCCGACGATTCAACCATATCTCAATTAAGTGTTAAAAATATATTATCAAATTACATATATACTAATAAATGTTCATTAACTAGAGAAATTTCTGAATGTACTATTATTAGCTTGTTCATAAACACATGGGGTAACGAAGCCATGTATATAAAATTTTCCAAATGGCTAACAGAACAAGTAAGTGTGTAAATCTTACATTGATTCAATAGGTATTTAATAATGTATTCATGTTATACTAAATTATATTATCTTAAACAACAATATATAGGTTTACGATGAATACTCAAATGTCGAACATTTCAATTTAGTGAAAGAAGTTGCACTTGGACCAGAATCTCAAATTTAGACAGTGAATAAGTATTGGGTCAATGGATTTATGTTTCAATATGAAGTAGTTTCAAGGAATAAGAAAACAACTATTAGCGATGTCACCATACAAGGTTATGTTGATGGTACTGGCCAAACTATTAAATATTATGGTGTCATTCATGATATTATTGAAGTAAGATATTTAGGTTGGCCTAAAAATAAGACAATATCATTTCAGTGTGAGTGGTTTGACCCATAACATAGAGGCACAACAGTGGACCAACAACATAATATAACTGAAGTTAAGTACACCTGGAAAATACAAAAGTTATGATTCGTTCATCATTGAACAAAATGATAAAAAAGTGTATTAGGATCCATATCCATTGGGTAGAGACAAAGCTGATTTGTGGGTTGTTATAAAGACTAAACCTTTGGGAAGAATTGAAATTGATAACATCTTAGATGTGGCGTACCAAAATGATTGCAATTGTTCAATAACAAGTTGATATTGAATTGTAAACCACACTAGAACTTCCTCAACACATATAAGAAGAAGTATCTGATGTTGAATTAATGATAAATGTTGAGGAAGAAATAAATTAGGATGGAAAAATAATTCATTTGATAACGAAGAATATGACATTGAAAATGAAACAACCGAGGAGGAAGAATGAGAGAGTGATGGAAATGAAACAAGCGAGGAGGAATAGAAGTAAAATGACTATTAGCTAGTATGTAAGTTATTTATTCCCTAATACTAATTTTATTTAATTTATGATTTATGTATATTATCCATGTAAATTTACGTATATATGTCATGGGGGTGTTCAAGGTGACTGATTTTGCATGTATCTTGGAGTTAGTCAGCCTCATAAGACTAAACAAAATAAGTCTAGGAGACCTATGGATTCTGAGGAAATTCCAGGATTTCTTTCTTCTGCATAGGAGAACATTACTCATGATACACATTCATTTGTTTTTCCATTTTGTACGATGGATCCTTGAAAATGTTATCCTAATTACCGTCGACCAACAGTTGCTTCCTTTTGTTCACAGTCACTGCCTCCACGGCGCTACGAGGACCTACCTTTACAGGATATTCATCAGCATGACCCTTATCGGTTGGACGTCGTACTCCATTTCTCTCCATCTCCCAAAGGTACATCTCTTTATCTATCTTCCATGGGGATTAGAGATTCTAGTAGTAAGTAGTCAGATGTTGTAGCTGGTACACCTCTATTTACTTATCATTATGTGATTCTGGTGTGTCATCTAAACCTATTCCTACAACAGATGAGACTCCTACTGTAGCACCGGGTCAGAGGGACAGAGGGAAAGGATTGGCAGAGTCATAATTGAGTCGGATGCTTCATTGTAAGTTTGTTTTGTAATCTATTTGTTAATTTATTTTACCTATTTTAGCATCTTTAATGTATTATTCATGAATTAATATGTTTATTGTGTGTGTTGAAGGTGGTATCCTGCAAAGGATGTTCCCGGTCTTTATAAAATTGTGTGAGATGGATTTTTATATAGCCTAATCACTGCTGGAGTGAGATCTCAAACAATATACGTTAGACAATGTTTAAGTAATTTAAGGTAAATATTGTTTAGTTAAGTTTATTATTTTTAATATCCTTTATGTTTTTCTAATTATCTAACGTTATTCATTTTTTCAGACTATGTGTACTTGGGAAACGAGATTTAATATGGTCATTGTGTCCACATTTGAGAGGAGGTATTCGCGAGTCTTTCTAGCTTGAAAAAGAAAGTCTGGGATACTAACCAGTGTCCGGGTTGGATGTTGCCTGATGTGATGGATGGATTGCACCAATATTGGAACAGTGATAGGTTCAAGGCGATGTGCGATTAAGACAAAAAGGCTAGAGGCAGTCTTAAGGGTGGCTCATTTAACACAGGAGGTGCAAAGAGCTTTGGGACAATTATAAAAGAGATAGTGAGTCCTAACTCTATTTTTTAATAAATAATTAGTTTAGTAATATCAGTATAATATAAATTTCATTTTTAAATAGGAAAAATAAATGGGTGCACTCCCCTTGAACCTGATATTTTGAAAAAGACTCATGTGAAGAAGAAATAAAATGAGTCAGATTAGGATGAATGGGCTGAAAGAATTTTCAAAAGTTATTTAATTTAATATAGAGTATATATATTAATAGTGTATATATTTATGATATGCATATATATTGATGTCAATTTTTTGAATATATATGAAGAATGAGTTTAATTAGTACGTCAATGAGACATAGATAGTTTGGCCTAAATAACACCTCAACTGTCCAGCCAAATTTGGAAAGAAAAAGTGTAGGAGAACACACAAGGATAGAGTCTATGATTGAGGCTCTTAAAATGATCTAAGATGACTCCAGTCAAGATTCCAAGGTATAGTAGTGTTACATGAAGACGACACGCTTGATGATGCTCTGATTGATGCTATGTTGGCTCAAATAGCAAAGCTTACATCGACACTACAACATAGAAGAGTAGCTGAACAACAAAACATGAGTGCGATCATTAAGAAATTCAAAGAACGAAGTATTGAACCTCGCTCATCAACTTACTACATTTTTTGGCTCTCGAGGACACCAACGATGACAGTGAGGAGGGGGACGATTTTGTAGATCACAATCCAGAGTTAAGGTCTCTTTTATGAACTTTTTTCCATTATGAAATACATTTTCAATGACTTTATAGATGTTTGCATTGTGATTTAGGTAACTTTGAGGATGTACTTATGTATATTGTTTTATTTGTTGTGTGTGATATTCATATTGTATTTTGTTTGATTTGGATGCTTCAATATGAATTGAATTGATTTATATTCGCTTGTCAGTTTCTGTTCTCAAAATATTGAAGATAAAAGTGACGAACAGAGTGCTTTTAATCGTCGCTTTTTCTATTATTTTTTTTGAAATAAGCTTAGAAAAGCAACAGACATGGTCCTTTTGTCCGACGCTTTTTTGGGTATTTCAAATAATTCATTTCCATAAAAGAGATGGATAAAGTCCTTTAATCTGTCGCTTTTCTGGGATTTTGCAAAATTTAAATTTCCTCCCGGAAAAGCGACGGTCTACATTGCTTTTTGAAATAAAAAATATAATAAAGCGACAGAGTCCATCGTTTTTTAATAAAGGTTCTAAAAAATAACAGAAACCAACGCAGTCCGTCACTTTTAAACGATATTGTTCGTTTCTCTTTAAAAACATCGAGCCAAAAAGTGGTGTACATGACTGCGACAGTTTTCCATCAATTTTGACCAAATAAGTGACACAAATTGTTGCTTTTGCCTGTCATTTTTCGACAAATTTTTAGTAGTGTCTATATTTTGATTGTTTTAGCATGCATATGATATGTCATCTTTAGGGTTAAAATGGGATCTGTCGCGATCCTAGGTCCCATTTTTACGTTAAGGGGGTAGCCTCCGAGTGTGACACAATCACTTTGATGCAAATACCCAACAATACTATAAAATAATCTACTTAAAAACAACCATAAAACTTATGTGAGTATCTCAAGAACACAATAAAATCTGAACAATCAAGATAAATTAAAGAACTTCAACAAGACTCATCAAGAACTCAACTCCTTTACTTTCAAGAATGAAATTTCACTGAATAAAATCATGCCTTGCACGTGGGTCGATGAACCCAACACTATTTGAACTCACATACCTCTTAGACATCAAACCCTTGGCAAAATCTGAAATGAAATATTCAAGAACTTGACGAACGATAGACTTTTCTCCTTTTTCTCCTCTTCTTAAACTTCTTTGAAAGACCTAGCGTTTTTAGAATTTGTAAAACTGAACCAAATCAGTTTAAACCCTTAATTGTTATCAATTTTCGAATTAACTAATTGCGTAACGAAATCCCAAATTACCCATGACTTCTCTTATTTGGACAACCCAAATTTAAACGGGCATATCTTCTTCATACGAGCTCAAAAATTTGCAACCTCGGGTGGTATTGGAAAAAGGGTTACAAGACCTTTCATTTGACATTTTATGACACACAACTCATTTTGTATTAAAAGTTATGGTCGTTTGAAGTTTACCCAAAACTCATATTTAGCATTACTTGCCAAATTTTTCAAATTTATTCTTTCCAAAATAGTTTCTTTCTAATTCTAGTCCTTTCTAAAACCGAGGTGTTACAGTTGATTTGCATCTCAATTGAGATATACCTAGAGACCTTTCTTGTTTAATAGACAGTACTAAAAAGTAATGCTCGGCAATTTGTTGAGTGTATCCCCTCTCAACGATGTAATTAGGTTGCAATTAAAGTAGGAAATTAGAGATTGGGAGACCATGATCATATATTTAACCTTGTAATCAATGATTTGATATCAAATTGATGTCTTTTAGATGATATACTATGAATGAATTCTATGTAAGTTGCAACCGTGGAATTTCCCCAATCATACTAAGGTAATCTTAGTATTTAAATTCTAGCATTCTTTTATTTATAAATTAAATTCTTTTTCTATTCATAAATAAACAATTAGACTAGTATAATTTAGTAAAAATAATTAATTGAAAAGTCCTTTGGGCTCTAAAATTTGGCTCTTTTGGGGATACTATATTACATGCGCAGTCACGTACACTTGTTTATGCGTTTGGAAGCAACAATGTGCAAGGAGTACTGATAATGACCGCAAACAACAATATAGTTTGTTGAACAATGAGAAGAATAATGACAATACTCCTAGTAAACATAGCTCCATACTGTCTAGCGATCAGAATGATCATGTCTAAGGACAAGAAGTTGTAAGCAACAAGACAATTCAAATTACCAAAGGTGTAAAGGTCACACAGAGCCCACAAAGGAATGTTTGCGATAATAATTTGGTAATGTTGTGGAGTGTACGAGAAGTAATAGAATGTCATTAATATTACCATCTACAACAGTACATACAGATGTATCGCAAATGTTGTCCCTATAAAAAAAAACTCCTCTAATAATTAAAGTATTGTATGATAAAATTTCTCATAATTTGGAGGATAAAGAAATGGCAGAATTTCTTGAACAAAATGGTAATGCAATAATGGTGAGAGAAAACACTGAAGATGCTCTAGAACACCCAACCAATAAAGAAAATATGGCTCCAGGAGCGATAAAAACTATAATAAAAGGTAAAAAGCAAGGAGAATGAGAAATAACTTTGTAACGACCAAAAGTACACTCTAGTCGTTATCGACGTCGGCATCCTCGAAGAGGACTAAGAAAATCCATTTTGCATTCGTCATCACATATCATAGGTCAAAAGTGCAGAAAAACTTAAAACTTTAACTTATATAGTAATGAGGTTCACATAGACCTCTACATAGGAAGCATACATATGCTTCTCACGTAGACAACATAATAATAATAAGAATTTAGTCTAAATTTTTATCTCCCATTAAACCATCTAAAGAATGAATTACAATAATATACGCATAGCCATTAATCTATCAAAATATGACCATATAGGTTACAATAAGTCTCAACATGAGAATGGAATAATTGTCTCTAAAACATAGACAAAACTAATAAGGCTTGATAAGTGGTTCTATCCTCGGAACTCATGAGGACTCACCAATTGACTTAGGAAAGAGCCAAGTCTTCTTCTTCAATGTCCACGAATCTGCTCAATGGACTGAATCTAAAATGTTGGGGGGGTTGGGGGGGGGGGGGG
>NC_028644.1:33633345-33669560 GCF_001406875.1 Solanum pennellii
GGGGGGGGGGGGGGAGGAAGAAACATGGGTTAGTACAAAACACAAGTACTAAGTATGGTCCCTTTGCATAAAAATCATTAATGAATGAGAAAAGGCACAATTTAGTCAAAATCATGGTTTCTATCAATTTAACTCAACATGCATATATAATAAGCATAATAAGTCAATTCAATATAATAACAACCCAACATGTAAATCACTCAAGCAATACTTGTGCAATGCAAAAGATAGAACCTCATAATCCCATCCAAGTCTAAGTATCACATTAAGCAATCCACTTCATACTTACAACATATTATCAATACATGCTTATACATCCAAACTTACTCATATATTATTAAACCAATAATCATAATAATAATCATAAAGTAACACTACTAGAACAATCCCTTGGGATCCCAGATGTGCAATGTGTAAGAGAAGTCTCATACCCTCCCTCAAACTATGTAGTATCCTTTAAGATGTCCCTAATAAGAATTCATATGCATTCCTATTTGTCACTTTTACATTAGGGAAAGAAGTCAATAACCGACATGAGACCATGTGAGGTACATGGAATCCGGTGTTCTACTCCCACACCAAAAAGAGAGGGTTAACACTTGCCTAAGGTGCAACCATTCGTAAATAGCTATCTAGGTGGATCCACTAAATTAGAGTCCTATGTGGGCACATAGTTAAGGTTCAAGGATATTTTTTCTAGAAACCTTGACTTACTCACGTGGAGGTTTCCATCTAATGAGATAACACATAATTAGGGAATCCGGAATTACTAACGTGAGGAAACCTATGTGGGAAGTCGGACTTACTAACGTGAGAACTTCATCTCATTTACATTCCCTTTTGGTGAGAAGCAATTATTCCCTTTAGTAATCATATTATTTCAACATACAAGTTCACATTAGTCTCTTCTAGACCCCTTTGTAAACATCTCATCATATCTAGCTTATAGGTCATCACAAGTGAGAACAATTCTTTCACTTTAGACACCACGTCATAACTGAGTAAACCTTTCACTTAACACTTTATTATAATCATGAGAAAATACTTTCAATAATATTGTAATCGTACCATAACATACTTGCATATTTCATAATCAATTCAATGGTCTATGGTTAAGGATGAGGAATACTTAGCATCAACATCACAACCACACATTAGACATAGGAGCATTACTATCTAAATAACTCATAATTCATAATTGAATCTAACTAGAACCAATCAACATACCTCTTTGTCCCTTCCAAGAACCTTCATACTTTCATTACTAAGAATACATAATCAATTACCTAAAAAAGGTAAATTCAAGAAGCAATTTCATAAGTAACAACAATGTAGTCAATATCCATGTTCATAATCCTCATAATTCACCATATTAATTCAAGGTTTTCATGAAGTTGGGGGAAAGACATGGATCTAGGGACATCTCATAGGAAGTCATCAATTAACCATAAATATTTACTTAAAAAACATTAATTCATCACAATTGATTCATAATTTCATTTTTCAAAGAAGACCCGTGTATAGAAGAAAAACCTAGATTTGGGGGATTTAGAAATCATCTTTTGGAGGGACCTATTTGGGAAAAGTATACGAAGAGTGAAAGAAACCATACTTAGAGATTATAAATCCACTAAATTGGATTGGAAACTTGAAGGCTTTATCTTCTTCATGGAGCTCTATTGGACTCAATGGAGGTTGGAGGAAGAGAGAATTTGGGAGAGATAAGAGTGATTTTTTATTTCAATTTTTTAGACTTGATTTGGGTGTTAAAATTGACCTAAAACTGACACTAAATCCATATATAGTCACCATAACAAAAATAACCCTCCTAAAATAGTCTATAATGTGGTATTGATTCAGGGTCTAGAGTTTTAGTTGCATTGGAAGTCAAACGTCAAGGGACGACTAAGGCGTTCGACGACTAAGTCACCTTTTGCCTCCTTTGTGGTTATGTTCCTATATGTGTGTTTAATAAGTTTATGAGGTTCTTATATTATTTATTATAGTGTTTACAGGAAGTGTGTGAAGTTTCAAGAAGTTTGGAGGTCGAACGTCCAATAACGTCCATGACGTTTGAAAGGTTTGTCTTAAAATGACCTAATGTGTCTTGGCATGTTTCGTTGAATTTTACGTGTTTGTTTTTGATGAAATTTATGTGGGAGGTCCTAAAATTGTATACAAACATATTCAGGTTGGAAACTTCAGGGAAAACATCCCCAAGGACCATCCAAGGGTCCTTGAGAAAGACCCAACCCAAGAGCCAAACTTGTCAAAACCAGCCCAACCTACGGATGGCAGTTGACGACTCATGGGTCAATCGAAGCCCCGTAGGTGAGGGTAGTAGGTTGAAACTTAGGCGTGGGAGAAATCCAAGCCAAGTACCAGCCTCATTCCCAAACCACGGACCAACAGGACGGTCCGTTGGTTGGGAAACCGCAAGTCGATTGGCAACCATCTGTTAACTGTGTTGCTGCGAAGTTCACTGTAAGTGAAAGGGGTGAAATGGTAATTTCACCCCACATACAAATATGTGAAAGGTCGGTTACTTATGGTTACTTTGGGTATTTTAAACATATTTATAAGTCTTAAACACTTAGCATAATTCATTCTTAAAAAATAAAAACCAAAAAAATATCCTAGAAATTCTCTAGAACTCCATGGAAGACAAAACTCAAGGAAGAGCTTGGATTTGAGATTTGAGTGGTGATTCTTCATCAAATTTGTAGATTATAATCAATAAGGTATGGTTTGATCTATTAAACTCTATTCATCAAGGAGTCAATCTTCAAAGTGATTTTCAAAGAGTTCTTAAAAGATGAGTTTTCTAAATTGAAATCTCTCCATGGGTTCTTGCATTAAATGTTTTAAAGCATTGAATATTGATTGTATTGTTGTTAATTTGGTGATTTTAACTCAACTAACCTATGAACCCATGTAATTGATGAACCCAAGTTTTTGACTAATTTATGGGTTAAGTGATATTGTTCTAATGCTTATGAATTCTAGTGTAGTTTTTTTATGGGATCTTGAATGATGTAATAATTGTAATAAATTGATGTTTAATTGGTATTAGATTGAAAAATCTATATGGAATTGACTTAGATTCATTGAGTATTGTGATTATTGTATTGAATTGTTGGTTTTGGCCATGGGTAAGGGCCTTATGGTATAAAATTGGATGACTTAGACATGGATTGAAGTGGTGCGAATGGATTGGTGATACATTGCCCTAATTTCTTTATTTTATTTTAATTATATTTGAATTATATTATGATTTGTGTGGTCCACTTATGGTGGCGGTGCTATGTTCTTTACTTGCAATTGATGTGGCCTCGTCGGCGTTACTTTATATATTATGATGATCATTGCCTTGTCAGCACTACTTGAAGTATAATGATGATTTCTATAGTTTATTTGTGTGAAGTATTAGCATATTTATCTACATTTTGTTATGTGAAAGTTTGTGTTCTATTGATGTTGTTAGGTGATCATGTTAGACTATGACCATGTCTTGTGTGTGTAGTCTTAGAGCTGATGCATGATTACTCTTAATTGACTATATGAGTTTATGATGGTTATAAGATGATGATATAGTAATGTATAGTATGATGTAAAGCTGATTAAGGGTCATTCCAATGTGCTACAAAGAATAATATGCTATATGTAATAAAGTAAAGTATGGTGTGTCTTGTTTTGGGTAGACTTGTGTCCCTTACTTGATACATGTATGAATGATATGTGGATATGAGATGTATTGACTAGGTAGGCTTAGTGCACCCTTGTCATGTATTAATGAATGATATGTGAGAGCTTAAATGATGTTAAGAAGGTCATGTAGGTGGAACCTTAAACCTAGTGGTAAGGTTATGCTATGAACTTTGAGTCGAAAGTTGTAATGATATCCTTGTTGCAATGAATAATGGACTTAGGGTTTATTGGTTGGAACGGCATCATATCATCCTTATGAAAGTCATGATGAGCTATCTTTGTCTCTATTGAAAGGTATCCTTAGTGGACCTCTTTGGTAGGGTGAATGTGATTAGGTTATGAACTAGGTATGGAGCCCCTTCATGTGATCCTTTAATGTCAGTTACTCTATGAGAACAAAGGCTAGCACCGAGTGATTATGTTATGGTAAGTAGCACTACTTAAGAAAAAGACTAGATAATGTAACTCTACTTGAGAATGAGACTAGAGTACATAAAAGCCCTTGATATTACCTTAACGATGTGCCTACATGGAGTGTCCTAGTTCTACCCTTGGCAAGTAAAACACCCTTATTGGAGTATGTTAGAACTCCGTGTTCATGTTTATCTATCATGGTCTGTGTCAGTTATTACATATTCTCATAATATGGGATACCTACTAGCATTATTGATGTTCTATGAAGTTTAGGGGTGGTATGGGACATTATCCAGACATTGCACAATAAGCTTTGAAGATGTTAGTGAGAGTCTCTAGGTCTTCTTCAAGACCATTACTTGAATGTCCTTTATGTGATGAATGTCTTTTAAATGAATATAATGACTTAAGCTAAGAAAGTATGTTCAATAAATAAGTCCTTATCTAGAGTAGTTAAGGGTTGTCTACTTAAGGTGTTAAGGGGGCATAGGAATGGTCATTTCATATCTTACTAAGATAAGTCTTGAGAATAACTCTAGTTAGGGAAGTTGGTTGATTATGTCGACATGATATAAGCCTTAGGTAGTCTTATGGTTTTATTTACGTAATCTTGAAGAGGTCAATCATGGACATTATCATCTTGATTTACTTAAGTAAGTCTTTTGATAACCTTTGGGAGGATAATGTCATATTATGTTTGTTATTGTATTAAGTGAGAATGATTCTATCTTAGGTACTCTAAAGGATCTCCTAAGTGTGTGTGAAAGGGATTGTATGGGAGGTCGCTTCACAAGTCACTCAGGTGACACTTAGAATCATCTTTGGTAAGAGGATCTCATGTTCTTGTGTTTGATGTATTATAGAAGTGTATATCTCATAATATGTGGTCTTGAGGATTATTTAGGTGTGCCTAGAGAGGGTGTATGGGTGGTCTTCCTTTTGTTTTAATTAAGTGAGTCTTTGGATAGCTTATAGTAAGACGATTGCATGCTAGAAAGTACGCCTTGTGAAGTTGAGATACTTCATTGTAACATTGAAGTTAGTTCACTGTAACTTGGCATAAGCTTTGATAACATTTCATAAAAATGTGATAAATTGATTAGTTATTCTTATGTGTTTCTAAGATTTTAAATGTTATTTTTATGATTATGATATGATGGTTTAATAAAAAAAGAGCATATTTCTAATAAATGTCTCTTTTCATGATTTTATGCATCATGCCATACTTAGTACAAGTGTGTGTACTAATTCCATACATTTTGTTCTATCTAAAGGTGTAGGTGAAAGGTGACAAGGATCGTGAAGGAAAGCATGGATTCTAGAGTCATTCAAGCAAAGTTGAAGTATGTCCTCAATTAACTCGAGGGCATATATATGTCTTTTATTTCAAGGTATTGTAACAGACTAAGTATTTATATATTCATATAGTATGGGTCGTGTCCCAAGTATTCTTGAGTCTAAGAATGGCATACTTTGAGACTTAGCGTTTCTATGATTTTAATATGAAAAGTTATTTTAAGATCTTCGTGTGAAAATGTTTTAATTTTGCATTACTTTTCATATATTTATATGTGATGAACGATACGGAAGAGCGTGTACAAGACCTCTGAGAGGTCAAGTACGTTCTAAGAATGCCATATAATATAGGGTGTGGTTTTGGGATGTCAACAATTCCATTCCACCAATAAATATCACGTATGTCACTATATATCTTGGTTTCCCCCGGATGGATGGAGTATCAGGAGCCATAAGCCTCATCCATGATTTTCCCCCCTTAAACTATCAACATCGGCACACATAATCTCTCTTGGTACCTAAGTACCCCATCCTCCCCTTGGGATAAAGATTCATTATTCTTGTTAAGTACTTATTCTTTCAACTCCATCAATAGAGGATGAAGATGTTGCTTGGACTTCACATCAACCACTAGAGGTAACTCGGAGTTATGACGTACCATGAAACAACTCTTTGCAGATTCTTCTAGTCAAACACCCAACCGGGCCAACCTATGGAACTCTTTTACCAATTCTTTCTTATGATCACCTACATGAGCCACAATACACATGAACACTTGCCTTAGTGCATCCTCTACCACATTGGCTTTCCTGGTATGGTAAAGGACACTCGTGTCATAATACTTTAAAAGTTCTAACCATCTTCTTTGTTGTAGATTCAAGTCTTCTTGATTGAATACATATTGTAGACTCTTGTGATCGGTGAACACATCAACATGTATTGCATAGAGATAATGTCTCCATATTTCAAGGCAAACACCACGGCCGTAAGCTCAAGGTCATGAGTTGGATAATTCTTCTCATGTGGCTTGAGTTGTCTAGATGCATACTCTATGACTTTGCCATGTTGCATGAGCACACATCCTAGACCCACTCGAGAGGCATTAAAATAAATCACAAAACCTTTGGTACCCTCTGGTAGGGTCGAAACCTGAGCGGAGGTGAGTCTATCTTTCAATAATTGGAAAATCTTTTCACACGATTCCTACCATTTGAATTTGGACTTATTTTGGGTTAAGGTTGTTAATGGAGATGTGAGAGTTGAAAATTCCTCAACAAACCTCCTATAGTAACCGGCCAACCTTAGAGAACTTCAGATGTCGGTAGGACTGAAAGGTCTAGGCCAACTTTTGACCACTTTCGTCTCCCTTGAATCAACCTCTACCCCTTCACTAGAGACAATGTGACCAATCAAAAGCAACTGATCTCAACCAAAACTCACACTTGCTAAACTTAGCAAAAAATTGGTTATCCTTGAGAACTTGCAAAACTATTCTCAAGTGACTCATATGATCATTCTCACTCCTAGAGTATATCAAAATGTCATCAATGAAGACAATCATAAATAAATGAAGATACTTTCTAAATACTCGATTCATAAGGTCCATGAATGTCTCGGGGAATTTGTTAGACCAAATAACATCACTAGGAACTCATATTAACCATATCTTGTTAGGAATGTTGTTTTTGATATATCAACCTCTCTCACTCTAAGTTGATGATAACCTGATCTCAAGTCAATGTTTGAAATGTAACTCTCTCCTTGGAGTTGATCAAATAATTTATCAATACTAGGGAGCGAGTACTTTTTCTTATAGTGACTTTGTTTAGTTGACATTATTTGATGCACATTGTCAAAAACCCATGTTTCTTCTTTACAAATAGTACCAGAGCACCCCATGGAGATATGATCGGTTGAGTAAAGACCTTATACTTAAAATCTTTGAGTTGAGCCTTTACCTCCTTCAATTCGTCCAGGGCCATCAGATAAGGAGGAGTTGAAATAGGTTTTGTATCTAGCAATAAATCTATGTTGAAGTCAATCTCCCGTTGGGGAGGAATTTTGGGAAGGTCATCGGGAAACACCTTCGGAATTCCCTCACTACAGCTAGCAACTCTATTGGAGGGACCTCGGATTCAATATCCCTAACTCTTACTATGTGGTAGATACAACCCTTTGCAATCAATTTGCAATATTTTTGACATGAAATGATCTTACCCTTAGGATGAGTTCCCTCCGTTCCACTCAAAAATGGGTTCATTTTGAAATTGAAATTTAACTACCCTTGTTCTACAATCAATAGAAGCAAAACAGCCATGCAATTAATCCATTCCCAATATGACATCCAAATCTAGCATATCAAGTTGTATCAAGTCAACTAGTGTAACTCTATTGGTCAAGGAAATAGGACAACCTTTATAGACTCTCTCAACCGCTAAGGAAGTAGAAACTGAAAAAGGTTCGTCTAATATGTTGAGTAGTATATCAAACTTCATGGCTACAAGAGGGGTCTCAAATGAAATGTAGCTCCCGGATCCAACAAATCATGTAAATAAAAGGGATATAATTTTAACATACCCTGACCTTTTGGTAGGCTCTCTTGATCACTTCCGGATTGGAGGGCATATAAGTAATTCTTCTTAGGAGCATACGGATTTGGGGCACTTGCTTGAGCTTGAGCATTTGCCATTCCTTCAGACTTCGTCATAGGGAAATCTCTCTTCATGTGACCACTCTTTCTACAACCATATCAATTACTCGTGCCAACGGACACTTACCATCATGTCTATTATCACATTTTGCACAAAGAGGCTTCTCAACATAAGATCTTCCACATCTCCCCTCTTGGGGCTTGGGAGTAGGCACCTTACTATTGTTGAACCTTGGAGCATTATAAGAACCTTGATTGGACAACATCTTCTTGACCCTCAAATATAGTCTTAGAAAAATGCCCATCTTTGGTTCTTACCTTCCTCAACTCCCTACAAACTTGCTTAAGCTTTTTCTCCTCAATTTGTTCGGCATGAACAAAAAGACAAGAGATGTCCATGCGAGGAATTAACATAGCTGACCTACACTCATTAACCACAAGATTGGATATCCCCGTGTCAAATTTTTTCATCTTATAGCAAATATAGTTGGAGCATACTTAGATAGCTTAGTGAACTTGAGGCTATACTCCTTCACGCTCCTACCCCCTTGACGAAGGTTGATGAATTCTTGCATTTTCCTCTCCCTTAGTTCAAAGAGAAAGAACCTATCAAGGAAAGTTGTTTTGAAAGCTCCACAAGTAATCTGGCCTTCTATAACAGGCCTCTCATCCTTCCATTGCTCATACCAAACTTGATCTACGTCTTTGAGTTGGTAGGCGGCTAGTTCCGCCTTTTCTTGAGAAAAAAGCCCCATAGCATAAAGAACATTGAACACTTCATCAATAAATCCTTGTGGGTCTTCCTCCACCTTAGAACCATAGAAAGCATGGGGATTCATCCTTAAGAAATCCCTAATTCTTGAAGCGGTAGTTCTAGCATTGGGGTTAACTCGCACCCTTGCATACCTAGAAACTTGAGTAGCCAACAGTTGATTAAAAATATGTATGGCTGACCTTATCTCAACATTAGACATAGCCTCTTCTTCAATAGGAACTTGAGGGTTTTGGGAGCTTGAGGGGGGAACCAGCTCATTCAAATTCTCCTCTCCGGCCCTTGGAAGATTGTTCCTCCTTGTATTCATTACCTATAAGCACAATAAAAGGATAAGAAGAAAGGACTAAATAGAGCTAGGACTCTTAGGCACAACTAGGGAATAGAAAGAGAGTGAAAGTTCCTAAGCATCACATATTCTCTCATTCATATGTGTTGTGTGCTTCACAATTATGAATAAGACCCTACATAGACATGGTTTGGTGAGACATCAATCCTAAGATTTACTTTAACTTAATGCTCTGATACCAAGTTTGTAACGACTCAAAGTACACCCTAGTCGTTACCAGCGTCATCTTCCTCGAAGAGGACTAAGACAAGCCTCTTAGCTTTCGTCATCACATATCATAGGTCAAAACTGTGGACAGATTTAAAACTTTACTTATATAGTAATCGGGTTTACATAGACCTCTACATAGGAAACATACATAGGCTTCTCACTTAGAAAACATAATATTACATAAGAATTTAGTATAAATCTTATCTCATATTAAACCATCTAAAGAATGAATCACAATAGTTTGGACATAGCCCTTAATATATTAAAATATGCCCATACAGGCTACAATGAAGTCTCAACATGAGAATGGAATAATTGTCTCCAAAACATAGAAAAAACTAATAAGGCTTGATACGTGGTTCTATCCTTGAAACTCGTGAGGACTCACCAATTGACTTAGGAAAGATCCAAGTCTTATTATTCAATGACCACGAATCTCCTCAATGGCCCGAACCTAAAATGTTTGGGGAAAAAGGGAAAAATATGGGTTAGTGCAAAACACAAGTACTAAGTATTGTCCCTATGCATAAAAATCACTAATGCGTGAGAAAAGGCACTATTTAGTCTAAACAATGATTTCTATCAATTTAACTCAATATGCATATATAAGAAGCATAATAAGTTAATTCAACATAATAGCAACCCAACATATAAATCACCAAAGCAATAATTGTGCAATGCCAAAGATAGAACCCCATAATCCCATCCAAGACTAAGTATCACATTATGAAACCCACTTCATACTTACAACATTTTTTCATAACATTCATATACATCAATACTTACTCATATCTAATTAACATAACCATAATCATAAGAGAACACTACTAGAACCATCCCTTAGGATCCACCTGTGCAATGTGTAAGAGAAGTCTCACACCCTCACACTATGTTGTAGCCTTTAAGACGACCCTAAAAAGAGTTCACATGCATACTTATTCGTTATTTTTATATTAGGTAAAGAAGTGCAATAACCTACATGGAATCCAATGTTCTACTCCCATACCAAAAAGAGAGGGTTAACACTTGCCTAAGGTGCAACCATTCATACATAGCTATGTACGTGGATCCAGTAAGCTAGAGTCCTATATGGGCACATAGTTAAGGGCCTAGGAGATTGTTGCTACAAACCTTGATTTACTAACATGGAGGTTTCCATCTCATGAGACAACACATAATTAGGGAATCAAAACTAACTAACGTGAGGAAACCTATGTGGGAAACCGAACTTACTAACATGAGACCTCCATCTCATTTACATGCCCTTCAGTGCTGAGCAATTATTCCGTTAATTAATGATATTATTTCATCATACAAGTTCACATTAGTCTCTTCTAGACCCCTATGTAAACATCGTATCATTTCTAGCTCATAGGCCATCACAAGTGACAACAATCCTTTCACTTTAGACAACACCTCATAAGTGAGAAAACTTTTCACTTAACACTTTATTATAATCATGAGAAACTACTTTCAATCATATAATACTCATACCTTAACATACTTGAATAATTCATAACCAATTCAGTAGTCTAGAGTTAAGTATGAGGAATACTTAGCATCAACATCAAAACCACACATTAGACATAGGAGCAATACTATCTAAGTAACTCATAATTTAAAATTGAATCCAAGAAGAACCAATCAACATACCTCTTTGTCCCTTACAAGAACCTTCATACTTCCATTACAATGAATACATAACCAATCACATAAAGAAGGTAATTCATTACATAATTAACAACAATGTGGTCAATGTACATCTTCATAATCCTCATAATTCACCATATCAATTCAAAGTTTTCATGAAGTTCGGAAAAAGACATGGGTATAGGGACATCTTATAGGAATTCATAAATTCACCATAAATATATACTTAAACAACATTAATTCATCACAGTTGATTCATAATTTGATTTTTCAAAGAAGACCCATGTGTAGAAGAAAAACCTAGATTTGGGGGATTGAGAAATCATCTTTTGGAGGGACCTCTTGGGAAAAGAATCAAAAAAGTTAAAGAAACCATACCTTAGAGATGATAAAACCATGAAATTGTGTTGTAAACTTCAAGGCTTGATCTTATTCTTGGAGCTCAAATTGTCTTCAATGGAGGTTTGTAAGAAGAGATAATTTGGGACAGATGAGAGTGATTTTTTATTTCAACTTTTAAGACTTGATTTGGGTGTTAAAATTGGCATAAAACTGACCCTAAAACCTTATATATTATCCCATTAAATTACTCAAAAGACCCCTCACTTAAATGGGTCTTTTTGTGATGACAAAATGCTTAAAATACAACTTTAATGAATCTGGGAAGTGGTTGCGCGTCGCGGGGTTGATTTCACGATTTATTTTTGAAATCCAGATTGAGGCAGTCAGCTCGTGTAGGACCCGCGTTGCAAGTCCAAATTCAAATCTCCCTGTGATGGTTGCGCATCGCGCAGCAGCCACCAAAATCCTGTTGCACACAGGCTGCCCAAGTTCGGGTCATCCCCAAGGACCCTTCAGGTGATCCTTGGGGTGTCGTGACTGTACGTTTGAATACTTATATAGAATTCTACCTATTTAATGTCTTTTTACAAGTTTTGGACCTCATATGACTTTTCGAAACCTTCACCAAACATAGGGACGCCAACTTGTTCAATTTAGCTAGTTTTCGGACGTCAAGGCCTTGTTTTAATGCTATGGCTCCAATCCTTATAAAACATGTTATTTAAACTATTTTTAGGTCTAAAATAATCATTATACAACATTGAGGCTCTAGTATAGGTCATGGAAATCACAGGGTGTTACATGCTTAGTCTGTCAGAATCCAGCCATAGAGAAATAAATCAGCAAATTCTAGATGATGAAATCCTTTATTTGGGATATACGATTCAATAATCTTGTCAAAGATTTCAAATGTTACATAAATTCCAAGATTTCTCTTTCATTGGTCATCTGGAACCCTTTCAAGATCTTAGATACATCAATAAGTACAGAAGATTTTTTAAAATGCCTTTAGCAATTTCCAATTGTAATGGGAAAATATGAATGTTTACAAACCACAAATATGACATCACAATTATTAGGGATACTAAACAACACTGAACTCTTAATATGAAGCACCATATCATGCCTTAAGACTTTTATATCACTATTATGTATGCTAAATGTATTGCACAACAAAGATTAGTATTATGGAATGATATTTATCAATTTGCAAAATATATTAGTGGGCCTTTGTTAGTTGAGGGTGATTTTAATGTGGTGATGAATGATGAATAAAATATAGGGGATATAGTGATTTTGAATTTGCATTTCAAATTATGAGTTGGCAGAAGTGACATTCAAAGGTAGCCCTTTCACATGGGATGGTAAATCTGGGAACGATTTTAACTCTAAAAGGCTTGATAGAATTCTAATTAATCAGAAGATACAGAACTTTTTCAACCACTATCAAGTTGAACACTTGTCAAGAACCAAGTTTGATCATGCTCCTATGGTTCTTTCATGTGAAGAGAGCTACTCCAACTATAGGAAGCAATTTCAGTTCCTAAAATTTTTGACAAAACATGAAGATCTCAAGGAGAGTGTTAGGAAAAACTAGGTTCCTACTATTGATGCAAACCCTATAATAGCTTATAAGGAGAATATCATAAGAGTCAAAACTTCTACGGAGCAAGGATACCTATGTTGATATATTCAAATAATTGACTATCAAAGAGGAGATTGTAAGAATTAAAGAGAAGTTATTTGAACAAGATCCAAACTCCAGTCATAGAGGTGTATTACAAAACGCTCAAGATGAACTTAAAAGATATATTCAGTTTGAGGAAATATTTTTGAAACAAACGCAAATTACAAATGGTTTGATAATGGTGAAAGAAATACAAGATTTTTTTTCAGAGAATAGTAAAGGACAGAAGGAAAAGATTGCATATAAAAAGAATTCAAAATAGCCAGAAGATCTTGTTAGAATATAAAAGAGATATAGATATTGAAGATATTGATTTCTATCACAAGTAGTTTTAACAAGAGAATGATGCTACGAAATTCTCTCTGTTGAGCCACATTCCTAGTACTTTTATTGATGATAAGAACACTATTATGTGTCAAATTCCAAATTCGAAAGAGGTTAAAAGGGTTGTGTTTAACTTAATGGAGATATTTCCAATGGACCTTATGGTTTTATAGGAAGATTATATCAATTTTGTTGGGATAATATTGGAAAAGATGTGCTAACAATGGTTCAAGACTTCATGTAAGGTAAGTCGTTGCCAAAGTTCATAACGCGTACTAATTTGGTGCTTATACCTAAGAAAAAAAATATACAACCTTTCTCTGATTTTAGACCTATTTTCCTGAGCTACTTCATAAACAAGATTCTTTCTAGGCCTATTTTTATGCTTTACTCAAGAGGTCAGAGGTAGATACATCTGATACCACGTTTTTTATGACTCGATTTTGGTCGCGACAGACTCTCATGATATACTTGAGTCCATGTTGCCTAATTTGATCTCAAACAACCAATCTGGATTTGTGAAAGGTGGAACCATTATTGGGAATGTTCTACTAACTCAGGAGATTGTAACTGATATTAAGAAGATGGGTAAGCTCGCTAGTGTAGTCATTAAGCTTGACATGACTAAAGTTTATAACACAGTATCTTGGTTCATTCTAATGAAAGTTCTATGAAAGATGAGTTTTCTAATAATAATGTGACTTGATATGGAGGTTGGTACCTAAGAATTGTACTTAGTTTTCATTGTTGGCCAATCAAATTGCTTCTTTCATTCTACTAGGGGTGTAAAGCAAGGAGACCCCCTATCTCCTGCTCTACTTATTTTATCGGCAGAAATTTTGTCGAGGGCTTTGACTTCATTATTTGATGCCCAATTTGATGGACTTTGTCTTCCAAAGTGCACAACTCAATAATCTTACATATGAAGAGTGACACAATTATTTTTCTTCTTCTGACAAATATTCTCCAAAAAAAAATAGTAGCAACTTTGCAGGAGTATGAAGCTAAATTTGGCCAAAAAATTAGTAAAAAGAATAAAGATCTTTTTCATGCATCAAAGTCTTCTAGCAGATTTAAGAAGGGTGATAGAGGAATGCACAGGAATTCCTAAGAGTCAATTCCCCTTTAAATACTTAGGTTTTCCTAGCAAGTAAAAGAAAGGAGCATTATGTATATCTTATTAGAAAGATGAGGGAAAAACTACGAGCCGGCAAGAGTAACATTCTATCCTTGGTGGTAAGGAAGTTTTATTTTCCGATGCTTTCAAAAGCATTCTTATTCATGTTTTATATGAAATTGGTCCTTCTAAATGTGTTTTTAAAGAACTCTTTAGCATCATTACAAAATTATTTTTGAGTAACAATACTACATGTAAGAGTAAACATTGGGCGTCTTGGGATAAGGTTTTCATACAAAAGATTGAAGGAGGTATGGGTTTTATATTATTGATTTATGTTTCTCAAGCTATGTTTGCTAATCTTTGGTGAAAGTTTAGAACTCAAACGTCTCTTTGGCTAAACTTTATGTTGAATAAGTATTGCGAGATAGAAATTCCTTCTTTTCTTCAGGGGAAAGATGGCACGCGTGTGGAAACATACATTAGATAATAGCGAGATTATTGGTAAAAACTTGTGGGGGGAATCAAAATGAGGTACTTATAACATTTGGTTTGATAACTCGACCATCTAGTTCCTCTATATCTCAAACATTCTTAATATCAAGGGTGCTACTCTCTGGCAGATATAGATGTTTTCTTGCCCAGTAACATTATTGTGCATGATATACTTAATATAGGTTATATGGTATTCCTGAGAAATATAAAAACCATTGTGATTATTATGCTAGGACTGGTGGATTGCAAGGTTGTTTGGTACAGGTGAAATAGTATATAAAGAAATGTGGGATTTCCTAGGTAATAGTAGAGTGAATAAGATTGTGTATCAAGAAATACTAACATTGTTCTTTGGTTTCCATGGAAGAGTAGGAACACGATTTTACGTGGTGGTTCATATTCTAGTAACATGGTTATGTTGGATATAAATTCTAAAATTCATAAGTTCATTTGGTTGACTTTCAACTTCTTAGCTTCTCCTAATACTTGGCATCAAATAAAATGGTACTCAAAGTTGAAAAATACAATACCAAATTTTAAGGCGGGTTCATTTGGATCGATTTCTATATATGTTTGAAGAAATTTCAATTTGTTGACAATACCTTACACCTGGTGAGAGCTTTGAGGAGTTTATTTGGTACAAAATCATGACTGAAAAGCATGATTTATGACTTTCAATTGAGCCAAACTTTGTTAAACTCAATCACGTCTTTTCAAGCATAACAAATTTGAAA
Organism: Solanum pennellii; assembly: GCF_001406875.1. Classification (NCBI taxonomy): domain Eukaryota; kingdom Viridiplantae; phylum Streptophyta; class Magnoliopsida; order Solanales; family Solanaceae; genus Solanum; species Solanum pennellii. Next base: position 33,649,094 of record NC_028644.1, read on the forward strand.
TAGTAGTCCAACTTAATATCTAGAATTTTTGTGCTGGTATTATTTCGTATAGAGGGATTCATTCCATTGAAAGATAGATAATTAACTGGATAAATATTCAAAATGGTGTTAGGATACCATATTTCAGTACTTCAATTAAGGTGGCTCGCTTCAACATTAGATTGCAAGATTCTACTCGCCTCCAATTTGTGATCTTATCCCCAAAAACTAACTGGACCTTCTTGTTAACCTCATATTCGAATATTTTAATAATGATATTACTGACCAGTTTCTTGATGCAAGAAAGGAACAAAATAAACTCAAAGTAAAATGATATCTAGATGACAGTATGGATGATTGCAGGTATCACACTGATGATGGGAACGGAAAATAGATAGTTGATCACTCAAGATCAGATCTCCCGGCCTGTGAAATCTACAAAGAAAAGAAAGCAAATCAATCAAGGATAAAATAAAGTGACTAACTAAGGAAGCATTATCAACCCAACATATGTGGAAGAGAACCAGACAAATTAAACCTAAGGAAAGAATCAAATCAATCCAAGACTTAAGACCAATTAAAGATCTTCATGCAACGAAAGAAGTGATCTATCATGCACATATCTAATATGGACATGATTTAGGAGATAAATCACAAATGAATCAAGGATAAAATCAAAGATCCTTAATTCAAACACCCTTGGGTTTTCTCTTGAGAGCATACGTTATATAAACCTCCTCTGCCAATTAGTATGAACTAGACAACTTCACTTTTGATAAAGTTGTGTATAATGAGTGAACAATCGTAAAAGAAAAAGAGAAGGAAAGATTATGAGACTAGGTTATACAAGTAGAGGTAGTGTCGAAAGTAGAAAATCAATTTGCACATTAGAAAGGATTGGAAGACTACTCATATGTACAACCAACTTTGAACGAGCTCTGAAAAAAAATCATTGAAACCTAAGGGGACTGGACTAGGCACCACATTGGTGATCCGAACCAGTATAAAATTTCCCGTGTTCATTTACTTCCAATATATTACTTCATTTTACTCTGTTGAACTAAATTGCATGATTAGTCAATTATCTCACAGAGACTGTCGACTGGATAAAAATCTTAATTTTCCCCATCCCCTCTTGACTTTCAATTGGTATCGGAGCAAGTTTCACCGATTTAGTGTTTAACCACACGTGAGCAAAGATCAAATGGCACACTACAAAACCTTAGCGCTTTACTCAAAAATGTATTCACATCGACAACAATACTTCAATGGAAAACATTACTTTCACTGGAAAGATAGATTCAGAATCTTTGTCTCCTCAAATGACCATCAAGCATGGATAGTTATCAAAAAGGGCCAAAAGCCTATTCCTGAATTAACTGAAAAATATGGCACTGAAAAACCATTTGATCTCAAATCATTTAATATTTCTAAAGAGCTACAAGAGGTAATTCAAACTAACGCTAGAGCTATAAGATTGTTGTACTATGCAGTAAGTGGAGCAGAGTATGACAAACTATCAACTTGTGAAACTACAAAAGATATGTAGGACAAACTAGAAGTAACTTATGCAGGAACCACTAAAGTAAATGAGGCTCGAACCAACTCACTCGTAAATGAATACAAGTTTTTCAAAATGACCAATGATGAAAAGGTTGAATCCATGTTTTCAAGATTCAATAAAATTGTCTGTGAACTAAGATCGCTCGGAATGGTTTACTCAAATTCTCTTCAAGATAGTAAACTAGTTAGGAGCCTTCCTAATGCTTGGAAACTAAAGCAGTCATTCTTGAAGATGGAGATATAAAAAATATGACGTATGATGAGCTTCAGGGAAACTTAGTAGCATATGAACAAAATCATATAAATCGGTACAACAAAGATGAAAAAAAGAAAGTTGTGGCATTTACTGCTAAGACACCCAAAATTAATGAGAAGGTAGATGAAAATCAAGACAAAGGAATGAGACTCATAACCCATGGAGTAAGAAAAATGCTTAGACAAAGACCTCAATAGGATTTTAAGAGCAATGAATTCAAGAGAAATGACAACCAGTGTTACTACTGTGGAGAACCACGATATATTAAACAGATTTTTCCAAAACGAAGAAGGACAAAAAATCGAAGAAATGAAGATCCAAAAAGCCTCGGAGCATGGGAACATGGAGAAACCATCGATGATGACTATGATAAAATGGCAAACTTAATTTTCATGGCATTGGGGAAACAACTGTGGTCAGACCTTTTAATCGTCCAAACTACAGTAATTTACAAAATACTTAGGATATGGTTACTAATGAATTGCATAAGGTCATAGATGAATACAATAAACTTGCTCAAGAAAAGAAATATTGGCATATTGTTCATAAAGTAAGTCAGATTAGATTTGATTTACTAAAAAACAACTTAATTAAAGAGAGTGGGAAATGTAGCTTATGAGTTGATAGGACCAGATCTAGTTCACCAAGATATGGAGAAGGTGAAAGTGATTCAAGAGAGATTGAAAATGACACAGAGTCGTCAAAAGTCCTACACAGATGTTAGGAGAAGAGCGTTAGAGTTTGAAGTGGACGATTGGGTGTATTTGAAAGTTTCACCCATGAAGGGTGTCATGAGGTTTAGTAAGAAGGGGAAACTTAGTCCCTGGTATATTTGTCTATACATAATCTCAAAGAGAGTGGACAATGTAGCTTATGAGTTGGAGCTACCCCAAGAATTAGCGGTGGTTCACCCGGTGTTCCATATTTCTATGTTGAAAAAGTGCTTGGATGATCCTTCATTGATTGCACCAACTGAAAATGTTGGGATAAAGGATAACTTATCCTATAAAGAAGTTTTAATCTAAATTTTTGATGACCAAGTTCGCAAGTTGAGAACTAAGGAAGTTACATTAGTCAAAGTCCTTTGGAGGAACTAATTTGTTGAAGAAATGACTTTGGAAGCTAATGAAGATATGAAAAAGAAATATACATATATCTTTTGAGTCCGGAGAGAATGCATATTACAATACTAAATTCTCTTATTAGCACTTTATGAAACTATATGTAAGCATGTTATTACTCATTTTTGTTGATTGAGTGCTGAAAGGATGCTATTAACATTAGCTTAGTGAAAGAGTTCTCATTTCAGGGTGAATGTTCCCAAGGGGGAGATATTGTGACATGTCGTAATCCTAAATATCTGGGATTAAACAAAGAACTAAGAAAAAATATTTTTTTAAAGAATAGGAAAAATCTGGAAAATTTCCTAAGTTTAGAAAGTGAGTTTTGGCCATTTTCAAACGGCCATAACTTCTAGCTCAATAGACGTTAGGAGAATATCATTATATAGATTGAAATCCCTTGGTAAGATCTTTCCAACGAGGTCAAGTTTGCTCATTTTGGATGTAGTATGAGGGGGATATGTCTGTCAAAAGTTAGACTATTGGCTAAGGAAAGTCCAATCCAGGTTTTAGTAAGGGTAAAGTAGTCTTATCACCCTAGTATTGCCTAATTCCTTTTAAGGATTTATTAGGGGTAAAACCAAGTCCCAATTCAATTTTGGAAAGTTGAGAACACTAAGGTCTTGGGAAGAAAAGAGAAGATAAGAAGAAGATCAAGAATTCTACAAGAACGTTGAGGTTTCACTTGGGGAATTCGTGGGGCTGATATCTATCGAGGTATATATTTTTGTGTGGGTTCATTCATCCACACACCAATATGTTTAATTCATTTAGTTTAGTATTGATTGAATAATGAATCTTGAGGTTCTTTATGAACAATTGTTGAAATCTTGCCGGTAGAGTGGTATTGGACGTTTAGTGATTTTGATTTGTGTTTCTGAGCTATTTTACGAGTCTAAACTATTGGGTATTAAGTATATTAGTGGTCCTAAGTGTTTGGGGGAATATCCATGGAAGTTTGAGAGATTTAGAATTGAAAATCGAAGAAGAAAAGTCGAAAAAACTGTCTGAAAGGCCCTAGGCGTTGCGCCTAACAAAGACCCTAAGGACATACTCTGTCCGTCAAGATCTGGGGCGCCGCACCAGCCAGAGCGCCTGAGAACAGTGTCTTGCCTTCAGCTATGGTGCCCCACGCCTCTTAGAGCGCTAGGGTCACCTAGAGTTCCCGTTTCTCCCCTATCTTTTCGGACTAGTTCGTGAATGATGTACCCATATTTCTTTGTTGATTAGAACACTCTAAATTGCATCTAAACATCATGAAATCATCCATAAACATGATCATGATCTTTGAATCCATAATCTAATTCAAGGAAAGTTAAGATGAAAGTCAAAAAAGTTAACATTCAAGTCTAAAAGTTGAGAAATAAGTCAGAGTGAGTTCCTAAAGTTCCCAAGAGTCTTTAACAAAACTTTTTAACTTTGTTTTAAGACTCAAGTCACAAGTTAAGCAAGAGCAAAGAGTTGAGTTCATTATCAAGAGTTATAAGGCGAGTAAGTAATCCATAAGAGTTACAAATGATTTCACGTTTAAGCAAGATCCTTTGGGCTAGTTTTCAAAAAGAGCAATAGTTTTATATAATGAAGCAAGCAGGGAAACTATGATTTACAAGTGCTATTAAAGCTAAGTTTTGAGCACTAGTCTCAAAACACAGAATCAGTATGTTTTAAATACATAAGAGCCAATATATATTTTTGGTAATAGTATTGAGCACCGATGTGGGGATACGAGTCTCCATGTAAACCATGTAACCATCATGGGTAAAGAGGGTTATATTATTTAGATTAACCCTTTTCATAGTATACTAGTGGATTCATTAGGTAGTTCAGGTCTTATAGTGTGGCAAGGTTAGCATGACCGGGTAGCGTGGGTCGAGTAACGATGTATCATCATTATAGCTCTTAAGTGATGGTTGTCAGTTAAAAAAGCTCCCACAGAAGTATTGTTTTTCATATACATCAGTTATTTGTATATTTACATACATCTCAGATATTATTTGTGTTCTTGTATACATTGATAGTTTACGCATGTTTCAGTCAGTTTTCTTTATATTGCATTTACTTTTAAACCACATATATTGAATAAGAGTTAGTAAATTCCTGAGCTGAACAAGGTCAAGGTAAGTGTTCTTTCTTAATCCTTTTCAAGCTTAAGTGTCATTTAGAATTCAAACTCACATACTCGTACATTCAATGTACTGATTCAAGTTGGTCTGTATCGTCTTATGATGCAGACACGTGTAACGAGGATCGATATCTAGTGCACCATTGATCAAGTTGAGCATCCCAGAGTCATTTGGTGAGCCTCCTTGCATTCAGAAGGACATCTTTTATTGTTTTCTAATTAGTTCAATAGAATGTTATAGGGTTTGTTTCAACATTCATCTTAGTCGGTTTAGAGGTATTATAGACAGTTAGTAGTTTAGTAGTCTTTACATTTTCATTCTTATGCTAAATACTTGTGTTTTCATTTTGGCCAAGCTGAATGTTTAGACTTTTAAAACACTCCAGATATTATTACTAATCAGTTCAGTTAAGTTCTTTTATCCTTAAAAGTGTGATTATTGTCTTCGGTTGAGTTAAGTAAGCCATGATAAGGGTTCACTCGAGGCTATAAATGGTCAGCGAGTTCCGGCCACTTCTAGGGTATAGGCTCGAGGCGTGACATATTTGAATCCGGATAAAATGCTGACCAAGTACTAATTCTCTTCTTATTACTCTTTAAAATTATGATTAAGCATGTTGTTTGTGCATTTGCTTGTTGGGTGTTTGAACTAGATGCTACCACCCTTGTACTCATGATAATGATCTCATTCGAGGACGAATGATCCCAAATTGGGAGATTTTGTAACATCTCACAAAGTGAAATAACTAGGAAAAGGCTTGAATTTGGAAATAGTCTTTTTTGGAAAAGATAAAAGATCTTGAAATTTAGTTAACTTAGCAAAAGTGAGTTTTCGGTCAATTTCAAACGATCATAACTTCTAGTTCAGAATGAATTAGGTATACTTCTAGATATGGTTGTAAATCCCTTGGAACACTCTTTCAAATGTCGTTGATTTTGCGAAATTTCAAGTTTGGATGAGTGAGTTATGCCTTTTGGAAGTTGTTGCGTGTTGGATTAAGAAAATTTCTCATCCGAAAATTAAAAAGGTAATTTATTCTTTTCCTTACCCAATTAATTAATTTCAATTTTAGTAAGTAAATTGGGGTCAAAACTAAGTTAGTTCAGTTTACCTTTTGAGAAATAGAGTTAGGGCTTTTGGAGAAAGAACACAAGAAAAAGAATAAGAGAAAAGCAAGAATTTCCAAGAATGATCAGTTTGGATTGCGGATTTCTTCAAGATTTTGATTCTACGAGGTATGTGAGTCTCTCATAGCATTGGGTGTTAGGATCGAATCCACACACACTTGATGAATGACGAACACATGAACTTTCAAGAGAAAGAGATGAGAAATCTAGAGAGAGAGACCAATATTTTGTGGTAACACCCCGTGAGTACACTTCCACGGCGGTGGGGTATATATATTAATTATTCAGAGTATTTTTGGTTACAGAGAATAAATGGAGAATAAATAGTACATCCTAAAATTTGAACCGCGTAAACATTAATATATGACACTACATCAAATATTAATTAGTCTCCACAAACTAACATTGGGTTCATTCACCCACGCGTCAAACATGTTTAGTTCAGCGCAATTCGTCCTTAAAGAGTTTGAAAGTTGATGTTCTTGACTTGAATTCTTTAAATTGAATGTTGATCTTGAATTGGGTTGAATTGTGGAGTTATTGAGATCTTTAAGTTGAGTTTTCAAGTTGTTTTAAGTTAGGTTCATGAATACTAATACTGGTATTGAAATCTAAACTGAATATGAGAAAAATAATTTGAATTTAGGCAAATTGGGGCTGGAAAACAAAGAAGGAAAAAGTCGGACAAGAAATAGGTAGGAGGTCCGCGTCACGGACCAGTTCCTTCAGTGTGTAAAAATCAACTCTGCGTAGAAGAGAGGACACAAACTCCAATGTCTAGAAATTTGATTTCGCAAATAATTATTTAGGCACATCTCTGAATCGCGGACTTGTTCCAAAATGGTGATTTCGTAACTTTTCTCAAGTTAAACTATTCAAAATCATTCCTAAATATCATGGGGTCTTTCAAAACATAAATCATAATCCTTGACTCTACAATTCAACTTTTGAATGTTGATCTAGGTGTTTCAATGTAGCATTGAACAATTTAATTTCATCGAGACATAATCATTTTTAAATTAATTAACTAGCTAGATAAAAATCTCTATGTTGTGTTGTATTAAAAAAAAGATGTGCAAGGAGGACTAGACGTGACATTAGCCAAGAATGATATTAAAATACTCACAATAAACAACTATTTAGAGATGAAAACACACGATAATCTCATATTGCACCTAATTAAAGCTAGAATGAACCATAAATAAATAACATGTAGTAAAAGTTATCCAATATGCTTAAAGTTCTTATTGAAATTTATCATCTACCCGAAACTTTTGTCAAACAACGACTGAGATGGAGCTCACTATTCCCTTGTTGTTTAATTATTACTAAGATCTCTTTATAATAGTAAACTCCACAACCACCACACTCTAGATATGACTTCAGGCCTGGATGACAAAATGCAAAAAGTGTAGTCTTGTTCGTCCTAAAATTATATGAAACCAAACCAGAATTTCTAGTTTCAAAAATAAGAGTTTTCATAAATTGACCTAGTAGGCTTAGTGAGATGTATGATCAGGAGTTTGTTCCAAATTCCTGGTTGTATCATTACCCATACATGTTTAACAAACCCCTAGACAATGTTCAAAATGCCAACAGATTCACCAAGCAACATCACATTTGCTGACCAACTATAATCCCTGTTACCACGTGGTGGCCCTTCCATCTCTACAAACACCTCATTCCTAAAGTCAAATGGAAGAATTCAACATTTATTATTCACCTCATTTATCATTCAATAATAATATCCATTCAGATAAACCACATTGTTATAAAAGTTTCGTTCACACATACTAGCATTTTGTTGTACGAGGTTATGTTTAAATATTTTTCATGAATCCCTAGAACATGAGTAGACCGTGACATATTCTTCCACATGATTATAGTAAACAACTTATGATCCTTATTCATAGGATATGATCCGAACACTAAATGGTGATCACCTATAAAATACTCAAAGCTAATTGGGGTTGCAAGGAGGTGTCTCACCTCTCTGGCAGCTGGATTCCATAATGTACACAAAATAGCATTACCAATTTGTCTTTATCTTAGAAACACACCATTAATAGAACCTAACAATTTGGTAATATTATCTCCAAGTCTTTGGAAATTTTGTTCATCTATACCCTTATCGAAAATAAAAGTAACGGTAGAGGCATCATCAGCTGCACCAATATCACAAATCAAAAGTTTTGGTGGCTTCTTCTTATTACTTAAATTCAAGTGGTCTATAGTAAAGCTAGGGCTATTCATAAGACTGCCCCAATTTTTGCATTCTGATTTGCATTTAGCAATGATTTCATAGACAAACTCAATAGAATATCTCTTGACGATTCTTCAGAAAAAGCCCTACTCGTAGCCATAGTAGTACCACACAAGAAAAAATCCCCCAAAAGAAATGAGATATTAATCTAAAATCAAACAGATCTAAACACACCAACGATTGGAAGCCTTAAAAACAGAGTTGTCTGATGAAGAATTCACTCAAAAAGGATTTTGCAGTTAATTCGGCTCCACCGATGATGGAGCTTACGACAGTTTGGTGGTGGTTGAATGGTGGAGATATGACAGTAATTGGGAGAGGGATAAGCATAGGTTGTTTTTACAATTGGGAGAGGATTTATAGCAAAATGAGAGTCTGCACATGTTACTTTTTTGGAAATTTAATTAAATATTTTATGTTTCAAATCTATTTTGGAAATTAATCAAAATTTTTAGGAGAAAATAATACATATCATATTTACTAATTTCATTTAAGGAGAAATGGTCAAAATGTTCTTAAATAAGTTAATATGTTCTATTTTTCCTATTTTATTCTCTTTTCACAGCTAGACAACTGTATTCTTAAATGACCAATAATAACTTTTCTAGATTAATAAAAAATATATATATATAGGCAAAAGAGAAACAAAGAGTAAATGAGTATTAACCCATTGGGATATAAATCAATACAAATAATAACTATGGCTATGCACACAAAATCTGAATTTTTTGCCTAGTACATTTTAATAATATTCTTCAATTTAAAATACAAATTACATAAAAATTATATTATCTAGCTCATTCTTTTATACTCTCTTCTGTGGTAATTTTTTATTTGTATTACACCTTAATAGTCATGAGGGATACCTCCAGAATTTGCAATGGACATGATTTGAACAGTGTTATTAATTATTTCCTTAATAAGGAAGACATTATTCTGCATGTTTAAGACAATTTATTGCTATATATACTACTTGTGGTGTAATATAGTATAAATTATGTTACCAGATTATATTGTATATTTTAGTCATGGACATATTATTACTAAAATAGCAAAACAAAAACTTTAAACAAATGAAAAATAAATTGCAAAAAGAATAAATTAAAGGCAATTAATTTTTAGTACCACGATGCATATTCGGGCATAGCCCTACATCAATGTAAAGAAGCCACATATAGGCTTATACAAGTCATACTCAAATGATAATAGAATGAACATAAGAGTCTTAGAAACATAAAGAAACTCCATAACCAAGATATTGGCATCGCCCTCGGAAATTGAGGACCTATCCACTTGGATGATAGAGAATATCCAAGCCTTCTTCAAGTCGTCGAAAATGAATCTTCAACTACTAAAACCAAAAATGTTTGGGAAAAAGGAAGAAGATGGGGTTAGTACGCCATTTGTACTAAGTATAAGACCATATGCACATATAAGAGCAAAATATGCTAAAAGGGGACATTTTGTCAAAACCATGTTATTTACCCCTTTAAGAGTCTTATCCACAATCAAGCAAGTCATACAAAGTAACAAGACATGCTCACTAACTCAAACAAATAATATGAATATCAACGTACTTGAACCCATAACTTAATACAACCCTATAATCAAGGAATAACATCACAAGCATGAATAAGAGTTACTCGCATCATAATAAGCAAGGCAACTACGTATGAATCCTCATCAAGTCAACAAGCGCAATGACCAAGCAAAGCCACATAACCTTACTCAATCAAGTAGCCTCAACAAGAAACCATAACCAATGTCCAACTTCACATAATATAACCTTTAGATATACATTTCATCTCACTTTAACAATATAACCCAACACATACTCATAAGTGAACTAATCAACATATAATATAAAAAATGTACAAATTCATCATATACATATAATATATCATCATAACATAAGCATATATAGGAGCATCCACCTAATACTCCCCTCAAGGCTAACTAGTGCAATGGTTAGGTAGAGTAACATACCCCTACATAGGCTAAGCTAGACCCCTTAGGTTATCCTAGTTAGAGTCCAATCTTTAATTCATTTTAACTTTTGGGAACATCTTTCCCTAACCGATATAGACCACATGAGCTAGTGTGGAATCCGGTGTCATAAAATCCTACACCGAAAGAAGGAGGACTACTTGCCAAGGTAGTACCAAAACATAAAACATAACAACTACGTGGATGCACTAGCTAGTATTCCTATGGGGGCAACATAGTTCAAGAACAAGTAGATAAAGTTGGGACCCTCTTTATGCTCCATGCATTACAGTCTCCAATCTCAAGAGTTCCTACCTTCCCTATGTGGGAAGGGACACTCCTAAATCTAGTTCACTCAGTGCTAAGCTAGAGTCCCTTTTTTAAAATGTCTTTAGCCTGTATTTATAAATCATAGCTTAGTTTAGGTAATAGGGTCTACCCCTTGTATAATCATCATCATCAATAGCTCAATAATAATTGTATGATTATAAATCCTTTCATCACAATTCATATAGGTGAGGTTAACACATTACATATCACTTCATAATAAGGCACATTAGTATACATCACCATCCTTATAGCATTTACATCTCAATAAACATCAAAGCCATAATCAAGACATTTCAATTCAACATCATACCACCCTATAAATCCTAAATAAGGCTTAATCCAACACAATCATCATCACTCAATCACAATTAACCACAAGTTGAAATACGGAGGGATTACAAGACTTACCAAGTCTCCTTATAGTTCATCATAAGGGTCTTACCATCAACCCATAACTCAACCCAACTAGGTCATCGCATCAACATAATTCTAACCAACAAGATAATAAGGTTAGAAGAATCACTACACCATAATTCAATACTAACTCAAAGCTTAAGACAAGATACTTAGGTCAATCTCATAACCTAGATCACTTCTCAAGAACTAGTATGAAAGACTAAACTTCACCCTAATTTGTTCATGGTTAGTATAAAAACATCATCTAATAGTGATTTAACCAATAATCAAGTCAATTGAAACAATCTCACCCAAATTCACATCAAGATCAAACCTAGGGTTAAGAAATAAGGATCATATACTTCAATTTGGACCAAACCATAACAATTGATCATAATCAAGTTAAAATACATGTTAATATATCCATTATATCCTAAATAAACCATAAAAAACTCAGTTCATGACATAAAATTCATAATTAAATGAAACCCACTTGAAAACTCAACTTTTTAAAATACTTTAAAGGAGCCCTTTGAGGATAGAAGTCTCAAAGGTGAATTAGATCTCATACCTTAATGTTTCATGAAGATTTGATGGTAAAATAGTCCATTTCCATCCCCAAAAACCTCCCCCTAGCTTTTCTTCAATGGCGTCTTCCAATAGAGAGAGAAAAAAGAGAGAAGGAAAAGAGTTTATTTTGTGAGTTGTGTTTAGATTAATGAGGGTTGGGGTCTTTATATGGGGGCCTAATTAACTTAATTAGTTCCCCTTAAACCCCAAATTAACCACCTAACCCCCTAACTAATTAAATGAAACCAACTTTAAAAAATATGCATGAAGATTGCAGGCCCATCTACGAGAGCTCGACTGATGGGTCGTTGGTCCATCGACGGCCAGGCCTCCCTTCCGTGCTGCACAACCGTCGCTGAGTTCAGAGACTGTGCATCTGAGGGTCTCCAATATTTTGGCTAAGTGTGGGACGACAGTTGGCATCAACGCCTCGTTGATCCACACATGAGCCGTCTTTTGCCTTTCGTGGCCGCACACTGCCTAGGCAGTGTTGCCTCCTACGTGCTAGGATCCTCCTCAAGGGACCTTGGTTGGCCTTTGGGGAGTCGTACCTAGACGTTTTGACCACGAATCATATTTAAAACTTATTATACTCTCTTCTACCTAATTTCATGGATTTCCGACTCCTAAAAGCTAGTCAAATAGGCTAAGGAACGCTAGTACCCCTTAAAACTAGTTTCTGAATGTCATGGACGTTCTTGGACCTTTTGGTTCCTAAACTTGCTAAATGACCTATATTCATTACAATAGGTCTTAAAACAATGTTTATACCCCATGTCACCTATGTTAGGCTTAATGAATCGTCTTGGATTTTCGAAATGTTACATTATCCCCCCCCCCTCCCTCAGGAAAATTCGTCCCCGAATGACACTAAAATTCTTTTGAAGGAACGAATAAACTCAAGACTAGCAGCCTAACCAATCAACATAAATCATATCATTTCAACAAGGCAATTTCAAAACTCCAATTATCACCCATAAGGCTCAAACACTTCATCATGAGGCATTTCCTTCTCACAACACACATTGAGATCAACATACATTACATGAGTCAATTAGCACAAAGTTCAACTTATCAATAGGTCACATAACTTTTCACTACGACTCACCATGTCAAAATGCACAACATAACTCAAACAAACCAAAAAGGCAAAATTTTAAGTTTCAAATGTACTACTTCACTGTAATGCAACCCAAAATGCACATTTATGCAAAACTTCACCAAAAATCATAAAACTTCAATTTCTAGTCACATTTATACTATTAAAAAGAATGAATAACATTAATTATCAAAAAGATGAGGGTAACGGGACCTCATTTCGGCCTCGGCCTCCCATGTTGCCCCCTCAACTAGGTGATTCTTCCATAACACCTTTACGGAAACCACCTCTTTATTCCTTAACTTCTTGACTTGTCTATTTAGAATTTGAACCGAAACTTCCTCATAAGAGAGGTTATCCTTGACACGAAGACCCTCAATAGGAAGGATAGACTCGGGATCACCAATAAACTTTTTCAACATAGAAACATGGAAAACCGGATGAACCGAAGCCAATTCACTAGTGAGTTTTAATTCATAGGAAACCTTACCAACTCTTTGCGAGATTTCATAGGGACCCACATAACGAGGGGTCAACTTCCCTTTCTTGCCAAATCTAACCACCCCTTTCATTGGTGAAATTTTTAAATACACCTTATCATCTTCTTCGAACTCCAAATCCCTTCTCCTATGATCGCATAAGACTTTTGCCGACTATAGGCCGTTTGCAACCGGTTCTTTATGATATGAACTTTTTATAAAGTCTTAAAAATAAAATCGGGACCAAGAAGCGAAGTCTCACCCACTTCAAACCATCCTATAGAAGAACTACACCTCCTACCATACAAGGCTTCATAGGGAGCCATGGAGATGGATGAATGAAAGCTATTATTATAAGTAAACTCCACCAAAGGCAAATGTTTATCCCAATTCCCTTTGAAATCAATAATGCAAGCCCTAAGCATATCCTCAAAGGTTTGAATAGTACATTCTGCTTGACCATCCATTTGGGGATGAAAAGTGATATTCAACTTCACCTTAGTACCCAACCCTTTTTGGAATGACCTCCAAAACATAGATGTGAATTTTGCACCCCTATCAGATATGATGGATAACGGAATACCATGGAGACACACAATCTCATCTATGAATATCCTAGCATAATCTTTCGCTGAATAAGTAGACTTGACGGGAATAAAGCGAGCAGACTTAGTCAATCGATCCACAACCACCCATATAGAATCATATGATTTTTGAGTTCGAGGTAAACCCACTACAAAGTCCATATTGATGTCGTACCACTTCCGAGTAGGAATTTGGATCTCATGTAGTAATCCACCCGTCATTTGATGTTCGGCTTTTACTTGTTGGCAATTTGGACACTTAGCGACAAACTCCGCTATGTCCTTCTTCAAACCTTCCCACTAATATATCTCCCTTAGGTCATGATACGTTTTCGTCGAACCCAGATGAATGGAGTAGCGGGACCTATGGGCTTCCTCAAGGATCATGTCCCTCAATCCATCTACATTGGGAACACATAGTCTCCCTTGGCACCTTAAAATACCATCCCCCCTCCTAGGGAGAATGTCTCATTAAGCTTGCCAAGGACCGATTCTTTGAACTCCATCAATGATTTGTCGAGGTGTAGTTTGGACTTCCCTCTACTACTAATGATAACTCGGAGTTGTTTCCAACCATGAAACCACCATCTGGAGAATCTTCCAACCTCAACCCTAATCAAGCTAACCTATGTACATCCTTCACTAGGTCTCTCTTGGCTTCATCAATATGGGGTACACTACCCATAGTCATACGACTTAGGGCATCCGCAACCACATCAGCCTTGCCAGAATGATAGAGGACACTCATATCATAATCCTTCAATAACTCTAACCACCTTATTTTCCAGAGGTTCAACTCCTTTTGGGTAAACACATATTGGAGACTCTTATGGTCGTTAAAGACATCAACATGAACCTTATATAAGTAATGCCTCCATATTTTCAAGGCAAATACAACGGCTGCTAACTCAAGTTCATGAGTTGGATAATTTCTCTCATGAACCTTAAGTTTCCTAGAAGCATAGGCTATCACCTTCCCATGTTTCATAAGCACACACCCTAGACCCACCGGAGTAGACACTATAAAAGGTTCATGCAAAATGTTGGGCAATAAATATTCAAATTATTTAGCTACAAGAGATGTAACAAATGATAAACTAGCACTGGGATCAAGTAAGGCATATGCATCAATATAAGAGACTTTCAACATATCGGTCACCACGTCGGGAGAAGTCTCTTGCTCACCCCTAGAGTGGAGAGCATAAAAGTGATTCTTCTTTGGAGCATAACTAGAAACACTTGCTTGAGCTTGACCACTACCTTGTCTTGACCTCTCACATTAGAGCAATCTCTAACTTTGTGCCTTCTTTTACCACAACCAAAGCAATTGACTATCCCCTTAAGGCAATCACCACAGTGCTTCTAGTCACACTTTCCATAATTTGGCTTCTTAGTTGGTGATTAGTACTATTTCCCTTCTTGAACTTAGGAATATACACCCTATCACCACTAGACTTTGGGAACTTGGAAGGAAGTTGAGTTGAAAACCGCTTCTTAAACCTAGGCTTGTCTTGTATCTGAAGCTTATTCTTTGATGAACCTCCATCAAAAGATCTTGCCATCTTAGCATCTCTACTCTTCCTCCTAGCAGATACAGTTGGGACCCTCTTTAGGCTTCATGCATTATAGTCTCCAATCTCAAGAGTAATTTAGTGCTCCTACCTTCTCTATGTGGGAAGGACACTCTTCAATCTAGTTCACTCGGTACTAAGCTACAGTCCCTTTTTAAGATGTCTTTAAGCCCTTAATTATAAATCATAGCTTAGTGTAGGTAATAGGGTCTACCCCTTGTATAGTCATCATCATTAATAGCTCAATAAGAATCGTATGAGTATAAATCCTTTCATCATAATTCATATAGGTGAGGTTAACACATTACATGTCACTTCATAATAACGCACATTGGTATAAATCACCATCCTTATAGCATATACATCTTAATCAACCTCACAAACATAATCAATACATTTCAATTCAACATCATACCACCCTATCAATCCTAAATAAGGCTTACTCCAACACAATCATCATCACTTAATCACAATTAATCACAAGTTGAAGTAAGGAATAGGGATTAAAAGACTTACCAAGTCTCCTTCATAGTTCATCATAAGAGTCTTACCATCAACCCATAACTCAACCCAACTAGGTCATCGCATCAACATAATTCAATAACCATCAAGATAACAAGGTTAGAGGAATCACTACACCATAATTCAATACTAACTCAAAGCTTAAGACAAGATACTTAGGTCAATTCTAATAACCTAGATCACTTCTCAAGAACTAGTATGAAAGACTACAATTCACTCTAATTTGTTTTTGGTTAGTGTAACATCATCATATAATAGTGATTTAACCAATAATCAAGTCAATTGAATCAATCTCACCCTAATTCACAACAAGATCAAACCTAGGATTAAGGGTTAAGGATCATATTCTTCAATTCGGACCAAACCATCACAATTGATAATAATCAAGTTAAAATACATGTTAATCTATCCATTATATCCTAAATAAACCATAAAAAACTCAGTTCATAACATCAAATTCGTAATTGAATGAAACCCACTTGAAAACTCCACTTTTTGAAATACTTTGAAGGAGCCCTTCCAGGAAAGAAGACTCAAAGGTGAATTAGATATCATACCATAACGTTTGATGAAGATTTGACGGTAAAAGTCTCCCTTTCCAGAACCCAAAACCTCCCCCTTGCTTGTCTTCAATGGTGTCTTCTAATAGAGACAGAAAGAACAGAGAAGGAAGAGAGTTTTTTTTTGTGAGTTGTGTTTAGATTAAGGGGGGTTTGGGTCTTTATATGGGGGCCTAATTAACTTAATTAGATCCCCTTACACCCCAAATTAACCACCTAACCCCCTAACTAATTATATGAAACCAACTTAAAAAAAATATGTAGGAAGGTTGCAGGCCCATCGACGAGACCTCGACCGACGGACCGTTGGCCCATCGACGGACAGGCCTCCCTTTCATGCTGCAAAATTGTCACTGTGTTAAGACATTGTGCATCTGAGGGCCTTCAATATTTTGGCTAAGTGTGGGACGATAGTTCGCATCAATGATATACCGTGGTTTCATGGTATTTTAATGCTTTTTCCTTAAGTTTAGTGTGTGTCCAAAAGCCTTTTTGTATTGATTTTTATGTAAGTTTCTACTTATTTGCAGGAAATCTGTCCAAAGATGAACGCGGATGTTTTTGAGCAAGAAATGCAGAAAAGTTACAACCTACGGGGCTTATGGCGGTCCGTCGAGCTTGCGACAGTCCGTAGGTGGCAACGTAGTGAAGATGCTGAAGGAAGATGGAGAAGTCTTACCAAGTGTGGGATTACGGAAGTTCATGACGGACAGTCACATCCACGATGGTTCGTCCTGCTGGTTCGTCGCAATGATTAGAGAGTAGTTCCAGTACCCAATTTACAAGAAATTTAAGTATTATGGAATAGAGACCCTCGAGGGACCGTCGTGCTTGGAACGGTCCTCCATACCTGTCGTTGAGGATAATGAAGAAAGCAGCAAAACAATTTGTGAAGTATGGGACGACGGAGGCCATGACGGCCCGTCGTGACCATGACGGCCCGTCGTGACCACGACGGTCCGTCACCAGGTCAGTCGACCCAACCGCGTTTTGACATATTTTCACTAATTAGAATCCTTATTTTATTAGGTTTTGTTTTTATTATAAAAAGTACGAAAAACCTCGTTTTTGGGGTTAGACTCTTTGTTGTTAGACTCTTTGTTAGTAGACTCTTATATATTAGACTTTTTGATTGTTACACTTTTTCTGGAATTCATTGTTGGTGATTTTGGTGATTAATCAAGTGAATTTCTGGATTTTATTCTTTCTCGTCAAAGAAAGTGCATGAATTCTTACATTAAATATATGAATATTATGACTATGGGTAACTAAACTCCATAACTAGGGTTGTGGGAACCATGGGTGAATAATGAGGTAAAATCTAACTAAAATAACAATTCCAGAATAGTGTCTTGCATGTATCGATAATTCTTTCATTTAGAAGTCTTTTTAACGGATGGACAACGTTAGAACTCGCCTTAATGCTACTTGTCGGACCAAGGAGGTAGATAATAGGAAATGAATTATCAACATAGGTTTAGTGTATACTATCTAATAGGCTAGTGTCGATTGGTACGAGGTAATAACTTAGTCAAATATCGAATACAATGCTTAATATGAGGTAAAGGTAAGGGTTAGTATAGCAACACACGTTGACGGACCAAGGTGCGTACTGAAATTATCTAGATGTCGGATCAAGTATTAAGAAATACATAACTTATCACTTTGCATGCAAGATACTGGAAAAGAATTGTTATAGTTAGAATTATCAAGTTAGGAATTTGTGGGGAACACTTAAATCCTAGTTACTTTTATTAATTGATTAAACTCCAAGATTTGAATCTGTTAGTTGTTTACTTTAATTTAGTTAGTTATTTTCATTAATTTAGAAATAAAACCCCCCCTTTTATTGTCCGTTGTTTTCTAAGGAAATAATTGACTACATAATAGTAATAATAAATTAAAGTTAAGTCTGAACTATTTTCCTCGTGGGAACGATCCCAACCTCATTAGTTGGATTCTTTACTTGATACGACCGTTTTACTTCTTATTTTAGAATTAAGTTTGAGAGTATCAATCAACGCCCTGTCGAACCACACACGAGCCATCTTTTGCCATTCGTGGTTGCACACTGCCTAGGCAGTGTTGCCTCCTACTCGCTAGTGTCTTGCTCAAGGGCCCTTAGTTGGTCCTCGGGGAGTCGTATCCAGAATATTCGACCACGAATCATCTTTAACACTTACTATACTCTCTTCTACCTAATTTCATAGATTTTCGACTCCTAAAATCTAGTCAAATAGGCTAAGGCACGCTAGTATCTCTTAAAGCTAGTTTCCAAACATCATGGACAATCTTGGACGTTTTGGTTCCTAAACTTCCTAAATGTACTATATTCATTGAGATAGGTCTTAAAACAGTATTTAGACCCCATGCAACCTATGTTAAAGACTCGTCTTGGATTTTTAAATGTTGGAAGAGAGATGAACAAAAGAGAAGGTGGCGAGTGAGATAAACGAAAGGCAAGATAAAGAGTGGCAAGTGAGAATAACAAAATGAGAGAGAGAGAGAGAGATTTTCAAATATAGTCCGATAAATTCATGCATTTGGTCTAAATATGTGTATTGATACATTTATCAATTGCTTTTAAGTATCATCATGATCGAGCAGTAAGAAGGGAGAACATGAGAGACAAGGAACCACAGAAAGAGATCATATAATTATTTAAAAAGTATACTGGAAAAATCACCTAATTAGAAAAATATTTCTACTAAAATTGTTATACTTTTAAATTAATTATATGGTCTCTTTTTATAGTTCCTTGTCTCCCGGGTTCTCCCTTCTTATTGCTTAATCATGAAGATACTTAGAAGCAATTGCTAAATGTATCAATGCGTATATTGAGACCAAATACATAAATTTATTGCTCTATATTTTGATATCAATCGGGTGCATATGAAACACGTCTGAATACAAAGTTTCTGAATAAACCACATCTAATTCAACTTATGTGTATCTGTTGTGCGTATCCGAGACACATTTCCAATATATCTGAAATAATAATGGAAATATATATACCTTTTGTTGACACCCAATTTTGACCCTCCCAGATATAAATTAATTCATGATCTTCTTCAATAATCAAAAAATTTAAAATATATATGTTTCACATAATTATGTATATTTAGTATATTTTATAAATATTCAAAAAAATCATCTCAAAGGGATTTTATTTTAATATTTAGTTAATTAATTAATTATATAATAATTTTTTTAGCTAAATTCAAGAGTATTCACCCAATTTTGGTTAAGTTCTTAATTGGCTTGGCCGAATTTGTGATTTGTAAAAGCTATTTTCTAATCCAACATACGTCGCCTTGAACCAATTTTGAACAAATTTTGGGTATTTTAACAATACCAAAACCAACCCGATTCCCCTTTATTTCTCAGCCCACAAAAAACCAGTCCATTTCCACAAGAAGCCCATTTCAGCAGCACAACAACATACATAACAGTAATACAGAACCGGACCATGAGTATTCTTCTTCTACTTTGCGAAATCCAACCCTGAAACCAAGCAGAGACCCAGCCCACCCAAATTACGTTCTACCCGGCCCAAACAGACCTTATACTTTTCTCTCTCACTTTGATCCTCTCTCAACAGAACGCTCAACCCAGAAATGCGCATCAGACGCGAACCAAAAAAAATGTGTGTGTTCGTCCCTCTCCCTCTCTCCAAATGCGCATCATTTTCCTCTTCCCCCTTTTGTTCCGATTCATACATCCTTCAGAAATGTGGCCTATACGCGAGCAGGCCAAATGGAGATATCTCCGCGATTTGTGCGTCCTTGGCTCAAGATCGAATGGCTTCCTTTCGAGTTTTGTTGAGGCCAGTACAGCTTGGTTCCAATTCCAGTTACTCATCCTTATCGGGAAAGGAATTCAAATTTTGATAAAGAATGGTAATCCCCTTTCTACCCTCTCACCCCCCCCCCCCCCCC
>NC_028644.1:33669761-33674346 GCF_001406875.1 Solanum pennellii
CCCCCCCCCCCCCCCCCCCCAACAATTCGAGAAACCCTAATATTTCTCTATAAGTATTCTCTTTCTCCTGGAAGTGAAGGGGGATTTTGTTTTTGGAAAATCAGAAATTTTCAGAAAGAGTATTGAGAGGATTTGCTGGGAAGGAAGGAACCAGTGGGTAAGATCATTGGCTTCTGCTGAAAGAAATTTGGAGAGAATAGTGAGTTAACAGTCATCCATGCATATTTATAAATATTCGTGTTCGTTTAGATCGAGTGTTCGCTTGATTCTCGGCTCGCGCAAGCGCTTATCTAGGCATCTTTTTATGATGGGAAGCTCGTCGCCTTTGTTTGCTTGTTCCCGTCTCAGTACGCTGTATCCATAAGGTAAAATTCTTTTGTTTTTTGCTCAGTCTGTATTTCGTGGAGAGTTGATACTCTTCGTTGGGTCTTTCTTTTCTTCTATTGTAGTTCGATTCTCTGTGGTCTGCTGCTGAAGTTTGATAGGTGTGGCTTGTTTTGTCATATATACTTCCTCAAATCCCCCCATGATCTAGTTCGTTGTCGAGTTAAACTTTATCATCGTTTTGTCCAAATTTCCATAGTTCCTGCCGTTTTATTTTTGTGGTTCCAGTTTTGAATCTGTTTTTGAAATAAAAAGGGGATGATTGGTATTATCTCATTGTGTGTACTACTGTTCGAATTGTTGAAGTTTAATGTCTGCTATTCACATGAGCCTAAGTTTTTTCTTTCTTTTTTATTTTTGAGTTAATTTTCATGTTGAAGACCCACTTCATTCAGCGGAGTCTAATATTGTTGCTTGTCGAAATAACTTTAATACATGCTTATATCTCGTTTCCTTAAGGGATTCATCTTGATCTTGGTTTTAATCTCATACTTTTTTTATTTATATTCTAAGAATATCAGATTATGTAGCCTTATGTGAAATAACTTGTTGATATTAGCTTAATATCACCATTAGAGTGCTTAGCTACGAGGTGTCTTTCCAGAATGATAGGCACTGGTGCTATTTTGTTGTTTAGCTCAAGTAAAATGAGGTATCTTCTTTTCAAGTGTGCGATTTCTCCTTCTTTCTGATTTCGTGTTTGTTTGAAAATTTGTCAAGTTCACTAGCAGTAGCCTTTTCTGTTGTGTAGATTCGCCTAGCTTGCCTCCTCATAAATTAAAATCATCCTTGGTTCTTCTTTATTTCAATCTTATTGTTTTGATTATTTCTTTAAGTGTTAAATTGTTTGGAAAATGATAATCTTCCTTTTAACTACTTTTGTCTTAAGTTAATGATATCATTTTGACCTGAATATTGCGTTTAAACTTCGATCAGTGGCTTGTGTTGTAAAGGAAATATATTAGCTTCTTTTCGGGTTTGCCATTGAATTAATTTTGGTTTGAGGGGTTTTTCAAAATTAGATGGTTATGTTAGCCAGTTGTGGCCTAATTAGCTCGGTTTTAAAAGTTTAGATTATATATTGAGGTGTCATTGTTAGGATCTTGCTTCCGTTCAGATTTGGTTGTAGCCATTAATTGTTCAAGATCATTAAAGTATGTTATCATTTTTGGTCTAGAGCTTGGTGTGATTTGTCTCGTTCTTTTATATTGCTTAAAATTAAGAATTAAAGTGGATTTTTCCTGTTCTTTGCATATTCGTTTGTTTAGATTTAGTTTTTTTATCGCTCTAGTTTAGATTTTTGTGATTATCACGTGGCATGCATGTTTCCCTTTCGAGGTAGGGTCCATAGTTTCTAAGTCTTTTGGCATTTCTGTTTCTATAGGTTTAGTCTATATGTGTTTTCCTTAGTGGTATGTATACCATCTTATTGTTTGGGATTAGATGCCGCTGAAAAAAAATAGCTTTACATTATGTCTCGGACGGATTTGTATGGTATTTGTTGGGTTGTAATCCGCATATGTGATATTCTCTAATAGCAAATGAAATCATTTGCTTCTATTTATCATTTATGTGTTGTTTATTTTAATAATAGGGCAGTGAATGCAATGTTTTTCCCTGGCAGTGGTGTTTCGTTACAGTTTATCCTAGTATTAAGTGGCATGCTCCCTTCAAATTTTAGTCACTTTATCACGAATTTTCAATAATATATAACTACTGTCTCGCCTTTTGCTTTTTTTTTTTTGCTATTTTATGCTTCCTAGTTGCTTCGAAATTTGACATTATTAAATCTAAGTCTACATGATTTCCTTTCCTCTCTCAAGTGCTACAGTACACTTCTTGTTGATTACCATCAATCGAATTCCGCTTTAACTCGAGTTTTAGATCAATCAGTTTTGTGTGGTTATTTCATTTATTTCATCATTGTGAGTAAGTACGGACTCTTATCCATGTCTTATTTTCATGTGAAATCTCCTTTCAGTCCTTACGGACTCCTTCTGTTTCTTGCACTTTGGAGAGAGATCCATAACGTCTCAAAATTTGTCTTAAGCGAGTAAGGAAGTTGCAAGAGGATCGAAGAAGATCGGAGAGTTGAAGAATTGGGGTCTTTAAGGCCCAAAATTTTATTTTTTAAAAAAAAATTGTATTTTGTTGTTGTTGGGCCTAACCCCTTAATTATTTTATTTTTATATCCTTAAAGTTTAGGACAGGTACAGGTGAAGTGGGCCTAAAGCCCGCAAACAAAGGGTCCAAATACCGGTTCAGGCGGACAGATAACCCGGATTTGGAACGAAATATCTCTCCTTGTCTCTCTCTCTCTCTCTCTTATTTTAGTTTATTTATTTACTTTAATTTGTCAGTAGTTTTAAAGTTAAAGAGTTCAAATCCC
Organism: Solanum pennellii; assembly: GCF_001406875.1. Lineage (NCBI taxonomy): Eukaryota > Viridiplantae > Streptophyta > Magnoliopsida > Solanales > Solanaceae > Solanum > Solanum pennellii. Next base: position 33,672,535 of record NC_028644.1, read on the forward strand.
CGCAAACGCCGTATATGTTTTATCGACTTAAAATTAATTCCAAATGAATTCTAAAAATGAATAACTCGGCAAATAATAATACTACTCAAGCAATCAATACCACTTTTTTCAAACGAACTCTTAGTAATTTTTTGTAAGTTAAAATATTTAGCCAAAATAAGTTAGTTGTCAGACAACCGCATGTTGGCGGACATCTTAGGTGCTTTCAAAACCTTTCTAAGACGTTAATATGATTCACTGAACCCTCTAGATATTTTCAAATGATTTGTTTGTTTATATTTTTTGGAAACGTTGTTTTTTCTTAATTTTTCTCAAAAATTAAGTGGCTATTCTAAAAAGTCAAAAACTTTACGAAAAATAAATATTTTTCCTTTTTCGAATAAAACAGAAATGGCGACTCTGTTGGGGATGCTTGGAGGATTCTAACCTTAAAACTAACTCTATTTTTGCTATATGGTTTAATTGCTTATTTGTTTATTTTATCTTAGTTAGAATTGTTGCATTTTTTTCATGGCATATTTCTGCCAAACGGTAAGTAATTTGCATAAGGAAATGGAAATTACGTGTCTTTCCGTGGCTTCTTTCAGAAATACACAAAAATTTTATTTGGAAATATCAAATGAATAGTGGGAATGCGGTCATCCTACGTCGTTTGGTAGCTTCACCCTGATGTTTGTCTGACTCGGGTAATCGTCAACTTGAAACTATTTTAGTAACCCTAAGCTAGAGAGAAACCAAAATAAAAAATTAATCATTAGCCTAAGTCGGCTTAATACTATAGGTATATTAAGTCCATTTAGTAGAAAACCACCAAAAACGTATCTAAGGTCTTCGACCTCACGACACATCATATTATTTGACATTTGAATGATGTACGTGTGAAAACCAATTTGGGGTGGGTAAACCTAACTAGTTTCTGTTTTGTAGATATGGATCATTTTCCAAAGTTTGATATGATCGTAGCGGCGCCACCCAAACTCAAAATGTGGCATGACAATCTCGATGGGGATCATAGAAGAACCCTCAACAAATATGTGGATGCTCTGACAGAATTGATCAACATGAATGGTTGGCCAAAATTGGTTGAGGTCCTTACAGGCTACTGGGATAGCCAACGAATGGTGTTCCAATTTGGAACCGCTGAAATTACCCCAACTTAGGAGGAGATTAGAGACTGTATAGACATAGTAGGTACTGATATAGAAAGGAAGGCAAGAACGCAATAAGACGTCTTCATCCCTAATAAGCCTTCCGTAAAAGTATTGCGGACTGGTTCGGTGATACGCTCAAACTTACTTCTCAAATAAGAAGTAAAGCGGTCGTGTCAAGTAAATAACCCAACTAATGAGGTTGGGATCGTTCCCACGAGGAAAATAGTCTAGACTTAACTTCAATCTATTATTACTATTGTTCAGTCAATTACTTCCTTGGAAAGTAAAAACAATAAAAGGGGGGTTTCTATTTCTAAATGAATGAAAATAACTACCTAAATTGAAAGAGACACTTAACAGCTTTGAATGTTGGATTTTAATCAATTAATCAAAGTAACAAGGGTTTACGTGTTCCCCACAGGTTCATAACTTGATAATTCTAACTATAACAATTCTTTCCTATTATCTTGCATGCAAAGTGATAAGTTATGTATTTCTAAATCCTTGGTCCGACATCTAGAAAATCTCACTCCGCACCTTGGTTAGGCTACGTGTGTTGCTATCCTAACCCTTATCTTTACATCATATTAAGCATCGCATTCGATATTTGACTAAGTTATTACCCCGTACCAATCAATACTAGCCTATTAGATAGTATACA
>NC_028644.1:33674565-33681581 GCF_001406875.1 Solanum pennellii
ATATAAGAATTCATGTACTTACTTCAATGAGAAAGAGTAAAATCCGAGAGTTTGCTTGATTAATCACCAAAAATCACCAACAATCAATGATAATCAAAAGTCTAACAATACAATGTTTACTAATACGGTGTCTAACAATATGGAGTCTAACAATGATCCAGAGTCTAACCCCAAAAACGAGGTTTTTCGAACTATTTATAAAAAATAAAAACCTAATTAAACAAGGACTCTATTTGCTGGAAATCTGCCAAAACGCGGCTGGGTCGACGGATCGTCGTGGTCACAACGGACCGTCATGGACTCCANCTAGAGTCTAACAATGGTCCCGACTCCGACCATGGTCCAGAGTCTAACCTAATAATCAAAGGTCTAGAATCCGACATCTAAAATGAGGTTTTCGAACTATTTATAGAAAATAAAAACCTAATTATACAAGGACTCTATTTGCTTGAAATCTGTCAAAACGCGGCTGGGTCGACGGACCACGCGACGGATCGTCATGGTCACGACGGACCGTCATGGACTCCGTCGTCCCATACTTGTGCAATTTCTTCTGCTGCTCTCTTCATTACCCTCGACGGCAAGTATGACGGACCGTCATAGACACAACGGTCCGTCGAGGGTCTTCGTTCCAAAACACTTCAACTCTTGGAATATGGGTACTGGGATTACTTCTCTAAACTTCATGACGAACCTGCAGGACGGACCGTCATAGACACGACGGACCGTCACAAGCTTCGTAACCCCACACTTGGTCAGACTTCCCCATCTTCCTTCAGCAGCTGCACTACGCTACCACCTACGGACCGTTAGAGGCACGACGAACCGTCATAAGCTCCGTAGGTGGTCTCTTTTGCATTTCTTCGCTCAAAATCTCCGCATTCATCTTTGGACAGATTTCCTGCAAAACAAAGAGAAACTTATATAAAAATTAGCACAAAAAAGGCTTTTGGACACACTAAACATAAGGAAAAAGTATTAATAATACCGTGAAACCACGGTATATCAACACCCTCAACTTAATTTCGTTGTCTGTCCTCAAGCGACGCACTATGACTCAATACGAAATCTTTGTACAATAGTATCCATGTTTTATCCTTTGCAATCATTTGGCTATCAATCCCGATTAGTCTCATCAAATCTATGCATGCTATCACTATTAGGCTTGAATTATGTGGGATCAGAACATGACACAGACTCACCATGCACTAACACCTATCCTCTTCAATTTCTCACCGAGGTGCTAACAATTCCGGTATTGCAACTAGTGTCCTCACTTTAAAACAAAATCCTCATTTTTCACCAATGATTTCAGTTTGAGTATAAGGATTACTTTTCAACACTCGCTCTCAGAACAAAGTCACACTCATTCATACCTATTGCCATAAGCTTGCCCTTGTTTTCACTGCCTTAAGTTCACTATACAACCCTTAGGATCACGGTAGGACTTTTTTAGCTACTAACATAGGCTCAGGGTCAGGTAGGGTATATTTAGGTATACTTTAGTGACTTTTTGCCCTCCTTGACATATCGGCTAAACCTTTCACTTTCTATCATTCTATCTCGCCCAGTTTCTCATATTCTTTCACCTTGCTATTTTCTCTTCTTTCTTCATTTGTGTAAGTGACTCTCTTCTTTTCTTGCTTGTATTTCTTGTATATACCTCTTTTTCTTTACTTTTCTTCCAACTAATTCTTGAGTCACTTTACTTTTGTTCTTTCTTTCTCTTTGTTCTTTTAACCCCACTTTCCAGAGCATTCCTCATAATAGCCACCCTCAACTCATGGCTTTGCCATGAGTCAAGGTACACAATACCCAAAATTGGGTCAGGTCCAACACGAAGGTTGTTTACTGCATTAGCCACCTTCAACTTATGCTTTTGGCATAAGCTGAGGTGCACATGTCCGAGGAGGGACCAGGGCCAACACATTGTTCCCAGAAAAGATCAGTTGGGGTGAAAAAGAAAGGTCTAATTTAAGCTATGATCATTTGGATCAAAGAAGGATAAATTTCATTTGGTTTCTTTAATTTAGGCTAGAAATGGTTTATATTGAATAAGGGCCTATGATCCTTTCCTAATTGTCTATTACAGCTTACTTTTAGTAGGACTAACCAGGCAAGTTCTAGCTCGGTACCGATAGTGGACTATTCACATCTTCCTCACACTCACTTGACATCTCATCACTATACCAGATTATCAGACACCTAGTTCGAATTTTAGACTTAGGGTAATGCAATGGTGTACCTCTATGTCATGCTTAGAGTTACACATTTACCAGTTACTATGCCTAGTCATGCATCATTTTCTAATTTATCAGAATATCATTTAGCCATCATGCTCCAAAATTAAACTATGTACAAAAGATATAGACATGCCGGTTCAACAGAAAAAGTAATCTGTCTTTTGGGGAAAAAGAACACAGGCAACAAAACCCCAAAAGAGGATAGTGAATTGGGCTACTCAGACTTCACCCTAACACTCACTTTCCATTCACCCCACCCCCAACAAAAAAAAACATGCAATTGTCCCCAATGCATAAAATTTAAATACTAGAGTGGTAGGTGAAGCAAACCTTTGGCGCAAAGCGCCGTCGATCAGCAAGCTGGTGGGTCCGGTTCCCCGGAACCCACGTCCTCTGCAATCTGGACACCCTCAGTGGTGTCCTCAGCAACAACCGCACCATCAGTAGTGCCTCCTGCTATCTCCACAGTTCGAGAGCTAGACGCCCCATCCGCTAACTCTGATGCTCTCATCTGGTGCGCCTCCTCCTCAGCAAGTGAGGCTCTCCTCGCAGCCTCCATCTCTCGGCGCTCCTTCTTCCATGCTCGCGCCTCGTCCTCTGCTCGACCCCTACGCCTCTTGGCATGATCTCGAGGGGGAGTTGGTGGAATCTCTGAAGTGGCAAATAGGGCCGCCAACACTGTGTCTTCAGCAGGCTCGACCGAAGAGGCCTCAGACTCAGGCACCCTAGCCTCTAAGATCGTGTCAATATCTGCGCGAAGGCTATCGACCGCAGCCTGAAGAGTCGACAGGTACACTGGAGGGGCTGGCCGGGCTAGCACCCTCAACTCAAAGGCGTCCAAGCGCTGGTGAACCTCAGCGATCTTTCGCTCTGTATACTGGACCATTTTCCGCTTTAGGCGCTCTTCTGACTCAGTAATAGACTTCTGCATCCACGGCTGGATATGATGCAGAAGTGTAGCCATTTGCACCTCTAATTTTTGGACCCTAGCAAGCGGGACCATCGCCGGTAGAGGGGCTGTGCGAGAGGAGCTCGGGGCAGTGCTACTACCCGAGATAGACTCGACCGGGGTAGTGTCAGTGGACGCCGCCTGTGTAGCCGTGCAGGCCTGGGCTACCATATCAGCGAGATCATCAGCAAGTGGGGGCAGCTCTGGACGGGGCCCTCTGCGTGGAGCCAACTCATTTGCCTCATCTCTGAATAGGCCGACGTCAACAGTGCCCTGCGGGGTCTTGAGCTGATCTACGTGCCATATAGGCACACCTGCGGACCTGCAGAGAGAAAAGATCATGCACGGGAAAGAGTAAGTAGTAGTGACCTTGAAAGCCCTCTCGTGCATGACTGCCTGTAGAAGCCACGCGAAATCCACCTCGAACCCGGCTATCATCGCCGCCATCAACACTGCTCGATCCCATGTAACGATAATATCAGCGGCTGTGGGGGAAAGGCAGTGGCGGACAATCAGCCACAAGAACTTCGCCGTGAAAGTGAGGTTGGCCTTCTTGATGGCCCCCTTTGGATCAGTCACCCAGTCGGCACCCTCTCCATCAACTGACAGGTGCAGAGCCATCCACTTATTGGTGGTCTCTCTCAGCGATGGCTCGGGCAGGAACTGGCCATCTTTAACAATCTGCCAGCGGTAGTCAAACTTGGCAGTGAGAGGGGTCCGAGTAGAATCAACACCCTCGCCGTATAGAAACCGGTGGATGGCAGGCAGGGAAATGTCAACCTGCCCGCCCCGTACTCGGACCTGCTCCTGTGGGGCCTATTTGGCAAGGGCAGCCCGCCTATCTATCTGTGATCGGAGAGTCGCTACGTAGGATGCGTAGAACTCTCGGACCATTTCTTCACTGTAACGGCCCAACGGACGTGCTGTCCACTCCAGGCGATGCCTGGTGAAGAGATTGTGGATCTCAGGCATCGTCGGGAGACTCCCTGTAAGGACCCGCCGCTCCAAGGTAAGTGTTCGAGTCATCACTCCTTTATCAGTCAAGAACTTGGCGTCGGAGTAGACTTGAAATTGCACGTCGACACACCACCGGTTGGGCTGGTCAGTGGCTGGGGTGGGGGCCTGAGCTGGTGAACCTGATGTGGATTCCGAACTGTCAGCCTCATCAGACGAGGCCGTCACTGCAGCCGTGGCGGGTGCGGGAACCTCAGCAAAGTCGGAGGCTTCCTCTGACCACGATACTCCTAAGGAGCCAGACGCTCCTTCTTCATTTGTGGCTGACCCAGAGGGTGTGCCGGTCAGTGTGCGCTCCTCATCAGACTGGGAGGCAGTGACTACGCCGGACGACACCTTTTTGGGTGTGGCTCTGGGAGCACGTGCAGCACAGGAACGGGTGGAAGTGCCTGGGGGCACGTACTCGGGGTCACGCTCATCATCAGAGCCAATGACCATGCGGGCAGATGGGGAGACAGACTTCAATCGCCCGCGTGCATTGATTTGATCTTGCTTGGGTGCCATAGTAGATAGTACCTGTAAAGGATCAATATTAGTACGAGAAGTGGCAAACAAGACAAGCAAAACCACACAAAAAAATTAAAAACAGTATGTCATTTCTGTGGTAACAGTGACACACGACGGGACTGGTGACGGCTCGTCGTGACTATGACGGACCGTCATGGGGTCCGTCGTGTCTTACTTAGACTATGTATATATGGAGATCCCTGAAGGAGAGTCTCTTACTAGTATGACGGTATGAGCAGGACGGACCGTCACAGGTACGACGGTCCGTCGTAGGTGTCCGTCAGAGGACACTTAGAAAAAAATGAGAGACCCTTAGAAACAGGGTCTCTGACAACCAGAACGGTTGTGCAGGACACGTCGTGAAGACGACGGTCCGTCACATGTGTCCGGTTGGGGACACTTAGAAAAAAATGATAGACCCTTAGAAACAGGGTCTCTGACAACCTGAACGGTTGTGCAGGACGGACCGTCGTGAAGACGACGGTCCGTCACATGTGTCCGTTGGGGGACACTTGAAAAATGGCAGTGGGGTGTTAGGACTTTTGGAACGGACCCTGTGACGGTCCGTCGTGGGTACGACGGTCCGTCATCGGGGTCTCGTTCAGTAGATCAGCGACAGAACTGGGGTACCCCATTCATCCCCGATGAACCCAAATCGAACTTGTAGTGTTTTGGACCTACATTTGTCTAACCCAACTACCTAGGAAACTAGCAATGCAAAAGCACCTATGTCTAGGGTTGTAAACACGGCAATTTCGAACATTTTTAACCTAGGTTAGAAAGAATCTTATATAAAAGAAACGAACATATCGCGAACAACTAAGCTAATACTAATTAATAAACAAAAATGCAAGATAAATGAGTAGAAATTAGAGACAGATACCTTAGAATTAGAGAAAAACAAGATGGGCAAGTACTCGGTGACCAAGAAGACACCCACAGCAGCAACTCCGACTAGTAGATGATAACTTTTAGGGCTTTAGAGAATTTTGAGGGGGGGCGATGATCGGTTGATAGAGGGAGAGATTGTGGAAATTGAAAAGAGAGGGCAATGGGAGGAATAATGAGGGAATGGGGGTGAAATGAGGGGTTGGGAAGTTTAAATGGTGAAATTTTATAATAAACTCCAACCGGGTCGGGTCGGGTACGCCTCATTAATGACGCGACGATTCCCCGACGACGGTCTGTTACAATTGTGACGACCCGTCGTTGCTTCCGTCGTGTGTGCCCTAGTTTGAAAATAACAGAAAGACATACCTGGTACGACGGAGGCATACGACGGTCCGTCGCAGGCGCAACGGTCCGTCGCTGTATCCGTCAGTGACTGCTGCAGAGTAATTTTCTGCAGAATTTCCTGGTGATGTGCCTGCAAATTTAAAAGCCCATTAGTAGAAAAATGCTACCATTACTAAAAAGACTATAAGTATTGGGTTGCCTCCCAACAAGCGCCTGATTTAATGTCGCGGCACGACTGGGGACACTTGATTACTCAGACTTCATCAAGATGGTATGCCTCAATCACTTCATTCGCCGATTCAGCATGCCCGAAATAGATTTTTATGCACTGTCCATTCACCTTGAACCGCACACCCTCCTTAGTTTCCAACTCAACTGCTCCATGAGGGAATAGTTGGGTAACCAAGTAAGGACCAGTCCATTTGGACTTGAGCTTGCCCGGAAACAAGCGCAACCTGGAATTGAATAAAAGCACCAAATCCCCGACCACAAACTCTCGTTTTTCAATCTTGTTGTCATGGTACTTCTTCATCTTTTCTTTTTATAGGGCTGAGCTTTCATAGGCTTTCAGGCGAAATTCATCGAGTTCATTCAACCCATTTAACCGTTGTTCTGCAGCTTCGCTCCAATCCATTTTAAACTTCTTCATAGCCCACATGGCTTTATGCTCTAACTCAACCGGAAGATGACAAGCTTTCCCATATACAAGTTGGTATGGAGACATACCTATGGGAGTCTTATATGCTGTCCGGTAGGCCCAAAGAGCATCATCAAGCCTCCTTGACCAATCCGTTCTACTAGCGTTCACTGTTTTGGACAATATCTGTTTGATCTCCCGATTCGACACTTCAACTTGCCCACTACTTTGAGGGTGGTAAGGAGTGGCCACATTATGGCGAACCCCATATTTCTCCAATAACCCCTTGAACAATCTGTTGCAGAAGTGGGAGCCCCCATCACTAATAATGGCCCTTGGGGTGCCAAAACGAGAGAATGTATTATTTTTCAAGAATACAGTTACACTCTTCCCTTCATTGTTTGCGAGGGCGATGGCTTCGACCCATTTA
>NC_028644.1:33684543-33687391 GCF_001406875.1 Solanum pennellii
AAAAATGCAAAACAAGAGTTTATGGTTGGGGATTTGGTGCTTGTATACAGTTCTGGGGTGCCTTGTCTTCCGGACAAGCTCAAGTCCAAATGGACTGTCCCTTACTTGATTACCCAAGTATTCCCTCATGGAGCAGTTGAGTTAAAAGCCAATGAAGGAGTGCGGTTTAAGAGGAATAGAGACAGAATAAAACTCTATTTTGGGCATAAAGCATCGGGAATGAAGTGATAGAGGCATACCATCTTGATGAAGTCTGAGTAATCAAGGGTCCCCAGTCGTGCCGCGACATTAAATCAGGCGCTTGTTGGGAGGCAACCCAATACTTATAGTCTTTTTAGTAGTGGTAGCATTTTTATACTAATAGGTTTTTAAATTTGCAGGTACATCACCAGGAAATTCTGCAGAAAATTACTCTGCAGCAGTCACTGACGGATATATCGACGGACCGTTGCGCCCGCGACGGACCGTCGTATGCATCCGTCGTGCCAGGTACGTTTTTTCTGTTATTTTCAAACTAGGGCACACACGACGGAACCAACGACAGGCCGTCACAACTGCGACGGACCGTCGTCGGGGAATCGTCGCGTGATTAATGAGGCATACCCGACCCAACCCGGTTGGAGTTTAATATAAACTTTCACCCATTTAAACTCCCCAACCCATCATTTCACCCCCATTACTTCATTATTTCTCCCATTACTCTTTCTTTCTCAACTTCCACAATCTATTCCTCTATCAACCACCGATCATTGCCCCCCACAATTCTCCAAAGCCCTAAAAGTGTTAATCTACTAGTCGGAGCTGCTGTTGTAGGTGTCTGCCTGGCCACCGAGTACTTGTCTATTTGTTTTTCTCCATTTCTAAAGTATGTGTCCCTAATTTCTACTCATTTATCTTGCATTTTTGTTTATTAGTTAGTATTAGCTTAGTTCTTCGTCGTATGTTGTTTCCTTTATATGATTCTGTCTAACCTAGGTTCAAAATGTTCGAAATTGCCATGTTGACAACCCTAGACATAGGTGCTTTTGCATTGCTAGTTTCCTAGGTAGTTGGGATAGCCAAATGTAGGTCCAAAACACTACAAGTTTGATGTGGGTTCATCGGGGATGCACAGGGTACCCCAGTTCTGTCACTGTTATCCAGAATGAGACTCCGATGACGGGCCGTTGTACCAACGACGGACCGTCGTAGGGTCCGTTCCAAAAGCCCTAGCACCCTGTCCCAACGGACACATGTGACGGTCCGTCCTGCACAACCGTTTCGGTTGTAAGAGACCCTGTTTCTAAGGGTCTCTCATTTTTTCCTAAGTGTTCCCCAACGGACACGTGTGACGGACCGTCGTCTTCACGACGGTCCATCCTACACAACCGTTCTGGTTGTCAGAGACCCTGTTTCTAAGGGTCTTTCATTTTATCCCAAGTGTTTCCCAACGGACACATGTGACGGACCGTCGTCTTCACGATGGTCCGTCCTGCACAACCGTTCTGGTTGTCAGAGACCCTGTTTTTAAGGGTCTCTCACTCTTTCTAAGTGTCCTTCAACGGACACATGTGACGGACCGTCATACCCACGGCGGTCCGTCCTGCATGACCGTCATGACGGTCAGAGACCCCTCTGCTAAGGGTCTCCATATTTTTTTTAAGTGTCCTACGACGGACACCTACGATGGACCGTCGCACCTGTGACGGTCTGTCCTGCACATACCTTCATGCTAGTCAGAGACTCTCCTTCAGGGTTCTCTATATATACATAGTCCAAGTAAAACATGACGGACCTCATGACGGTCCGTCATAGTCACGACGAGCCGTCACCAGGCCCGTCGTGTGTCACTGTTTCTATAGCAATGACATACTATTTTCAATGTTTTATTTCGTATGGTTTTGCTTGTCTTGTTTGCCACTACTCGTACTACTATTGATCCTTTATAGGTATTATCTACTATGGTACCCAAGCAAGACCGAATCTACGCACGCGGGCGATCAAAGTCTGTCGCCCCATTTGCCTGCATGGTCATCGGCTCTAATGATGAGCGTGACCCTGAGTATGTGCCCCCAGGCACTTCCACACCTTCCCGTGCTGCACGTGCTCCCAGAGCCACACCCAAAAAGGTGGCGTCCGGCGTAGTGACTGCCTCCCAGTCTGATGAGGAGCGCACACTGACCGGCACACCCTCTGGGTCAGCCACAAATGAAGAAGGAGCGTCTGGCTCCTTAGGAGTATCATGGTCCGAGGACCTCCGGCTCTGCTGAGGTTCCCGCACCCGCCACCGCTGCAGCGTCGGCCTCGTCTGATGAGGCTGACAGTTCAGAATCTACATCAGTCTCACCAGTTCCGGTACCCACCCCAACCACTGACCAGCCCAACCGGTGGTGTGTCGACGGGCAATTTCAAGTCTACTCCGACGCCAAGTTCCTGACTGATAAAGGAGTGATGACTCGAACACTCACCTTGGAACGGCGTGTCCTTACAGGGAGTTTCCCGACGATGCCTGAGATCCACAATCTCTTCACCAGGCATCGCTTGGAGTGGAGAGCACGTCCGTTGGGAAGCTACAGTGAAGAAATGGTCCGAGAGTTCTACGCATCCTACGTAGCGACTCTCCGATCACAGATAGATAGGCCGGCTGCCCCCGCTAAACAGGCCCCACTGGAGAAGGTCCGAGTACGGGGCGTACAGGTTGACATTTCCCTGCCAGCCATCCGCCGGTTTCTACACGGCGAGAGTGTTGATGCTACTCGTACCCCCCTCACTGCCGAGTTTGACTACCGCTGGCAGATAGTTAAAGATGGCCAGTTCTTGCGCGAGCCCTCACTGAGAGAGACCACCAAGAGGTGGATGGCCCTGCACA
>NC_028644.1:33687655-33689044 GCF_001406875.1 Solanum pennellii
CTCGAGAGAGTGCCAAGAGGCGTAGGGGTCGAGCAGAGGACGAGGCGCGAGCACGGAAGAAGGAGCGCCGAGAGATGGAGGCTGCGAGGAGAGCCTCACTTGCTGAGGAGGCGGAGCACCAGATGAGAGCATCAGAGTTAGCGGCTGGGGCGTCTAGCTCCCGCACTATAGAGATAGCAGGAGGCACTGAGGGTGTCCAGATTGCAGAGGACGTGGGTTCCGGGGAACCGGACCCACCAGCTTGCTGATCGACGGCGCTTTGCGCCACAGGTTTGCTTCACCTACCACTCTAGTATTTAGATTTTTATGCATTGGGGACAATTGCATGTTTTTTTTTTGTTGGGGGTGGGGTAAATGGAAAGTGAGTGTTAGGGTGAAGTCTGAGTAGCCCAATTCACTATCCTCTTTTGGGGTTTTCTTGCCTGTGTTCTTTTTCCCCAAAAGACTGATTACTTTTTCTGTTGAACCGGCATGTTTATATCTTTTGTACATAGTTTAATTCTGGAGCATGATGGCTAAAATTATATCCTGATAAGCTTGAAAATGATGCATGACTAGGCATAGTAACTGATAATTGTGTGGCTCTAAGCATGAAATAGAGTTACACCATTGCATTACCCTAAGTCTTAAATTCGAACTAGGTGTCTGATAATCTGGTATAGTGATGAGATGTCAAGTGAGTGTGAGGAATATTTGAATAGTCCACTATTGGTACTGAGCTAGAACTTGCCTGGTTAGTCCTGCTAAAAGTAAGTTGTAATAGACAATTAGGAAAGGATCACAGGCCCTTATTCAATATAGCCAAAAGCATAAGTTGAGGGTGGCTAATGCATAAACAACCTTCGTAATGGCCCTGACCCAACTTTGGGTATTGTGTACCTTGACTCATGGCAAAGCCATGAGTTGAGGGTGGATATTATGAGGAATGCTCTGGAAAGTGGAGTTGAAAGAACAAAGAGAGAGAAAGAACAAAAGTAAAGTGACTCAAGAATTCGTTGAAAGAAAAGTAAAGAAAAATAAAAATATACAAGAATTACAAACAAGAAAAGAAGAGAGTCACTTACACAAATGAAGAAAGAAGAGAAAATAGCAAGGTGAAAGAATATGAGAAACTGGGCGAGATAAAGTGATAGAAAGTCCTAGAGTATACCTAAATACACCCTACTTGACCCTGAGCCTATGCTAGCTAAGAAAGTCCTATCGTGATCCTAAGGGTTGTATAGCGAACTTAAGGCAGTGAAAATAAGGGCAAGCTTATGGCAATAGGTATGAATGAGTGTGACTTTGTTCTGAGAGCGAGTGTTGAAAAGTAATCCTTATACTCAAACTGAAATCATTGTGTGAAAAATGAGGATTTTGTTCTAAAGTGAGGACATTAGTTGCAATACC
>NC_028644.1:33689855-33692984 GCF_001406875.1 Solanum pennellii
GTCCAAAGCTGAATGCGGAGATTTTGAGCGAAGAAATGCAGAAGAGACCACCTACGGAGCTTATTACGGTCCGTCGTGCTTGCGACGGTCCGTAGGTGGCAGCGTAGTGCAGCTGCTAAAGGAAGATGGGGAAGTCTGACCAAGTGTGGGGTTACGGAGCTTGTGACGGTCCGTCGTGTCTATGACGGTCCGTCCTGCAGGTTCGTCATGAAGTTCAGAGAAGCGATTCCAAGAGTTGAAGTGTTTTGGAACGAGACCCTCGACAGACCGTTGTGCCTATGACGGTCCGTCATACTTGTCGTCGAGGGTGGTGAAGAGAGCAGCAGAAGAAATTGCATAAGTATGGGACGACGGAGTCCATGACGGTCCGTCGTGACCACGACGATCCGTCGCGTGGTCCGTCGACGCAGCCGTGTTTTGGCAGATTTCCAGCAAAAAAGTCCTTGTTTAATTAGGTTTTTCATTTTTTATAAACAGTTCGAAAAAACCTCGTTTTTGAGGTTAGACTCTATTAGATTAGACATCATATTCTTAGACTTTGTGTATTAGTGTTGGATTTTGAGATTCTTGCAAGTGATTTTTGGAGATTAATCAAGCAAACTTTTGGATTTTACTCTTTCTCATTGAAGTAAGTACATGAATTCTTATCTACTATATTTGAATATTGTGTTTATGGCTGTGAGTAACTAAACTCCATAACTAGGGTTGTGGGAACCATAGGCAAATATTGAGATAAACCCTAACTAAAATAACAATTCTAGAATAGTGTCTTGCATGTATTAATAATTCTTTCGCTTAGAAGTCTTTTTAACGAATGGCCAACGTTAGAACTCGCCTTAATGCTACTTGCCTCACCAAGGAGGTAGATAATAGGAAAAGAATTATTAACGTAGATTTAGTGTATACTATCTAATAGGCTAGTATTGATTGGTACGAGGTAATAACTTAGTCAAATATCGAATACGATGCTTAATATGAGGTAAGGATAAGGGTTAGGATAGCAACACACGTAGCCGGACCAAGGTGCGGAGTGAGATTTTCTAGATGCCGGACCAAGGATTTAGAAATACATAACTTATCACTTTGCATGCAAGATACTAGGAAAGAATTGTTATAGTTAGAATTATCAAGTTATGAACCTGTGGGGAACACGTAAACCATAGTTACTTTGATTAATTGATTAAAATCCAACTGTAAAAGCTGTTAAGTGTCTCTTTCAAGTTCGTTATTTATTTTCACTCATTTAGAAATAGAAACCCCCCTTTTTATGTTTTTACTTTCCAAGGAAGTCATTGACCAAACAATAGTAATAATAGGTTGAAGTTAAGTCTAGACTATTTCCCTCGTGGGAACGATCCCAACCTCACTAGTTGGGTTATTTACTTGACACGACCGCTTTACTTCTTATTTGAGAAGTAAGTTTGAGTGTATCATGGCCTAGGCATGGGAGTTACCTTTTTAGGCACTTCAGCATCTTTTACAGTGTTATCCTCGAATTCACCATCAACATCTACCACTTTATCAGTATCTTTTGTCACCTTTTTCTCATTAGACGGCATAGGTGGGTCAATGGTTTGCTTGCCACCGCGAGTAGTAATTTCCATAAAATGTCCATCATTTTTCGGATTTTGGACACTGTTGCTAGGAAGAGTGCCCGGTAGCCGTGTGTTCACAGTCGCAGATAATTGGGCCAATTGCAACTCAAGTTGCTTAATCGATATTGCATGCGTATCGACTTTTTGCCCGATACCCGCTAAATCATTCCTCAACTCTTTATTGTGCTCATCACTAGCATCGAACCTCCTCATCATTTTATGCAACATATCCTCAACTCGCGACATACTACCTCCACCATCCCTAGGAGTAACTTCACTATTTTGAGGAGGAACATAGGGTCCATTCCTGTCGTTTCTATTACCATAGTTACCCCTGTTGAAGTTGATGTCGCGATTGTAGTTTCCATCTCGGACATAATGACCCTCACGATTGTAGTTACCATAGTTCCGACCTTGGTTCCCTTGACCTTGGCGCCAATTCTCCTGATTAGAGCCTTGGGCACTTGGTCGGAAACCCCCCATCTGTTCATTTACTGCATAGGAGTCCTCCTCATAATAGCACTCATCATTTTGTGGCGGTGGTTTCAACAAGTAGTTGACTGCATTTATCTTTTCTGCACCCCCAGTGACATGTTTTAGTACCAACCCAAGCTCGGTTCTCATCTGAGCCATTTCTTCGCGAATCTCATCATTGGCTGGGTTGTGAGTAGACTGTACTGCGAAGGTGTTTCTCCCTGTATCAGACTTCCTAGTACTCCAACCTTTGTTATTCCGGGAGATCTTCTCTAATTTTTCAGTGATCTCAGCATAAGGACACTCCCCATAAGATCCACCTGCTATAGTGTCCAACACCGCTTTATTGTTATCATCCTGTCCCCGATAGAAGTATTCCTTCAGTGACTCATCATCTATACGGTGATTTGGGACACTTCTCAAGAACGAGGTGAATCTATCCCAAGAACTACTAACTGACTCTCCTGGTAGTGCCACAAAGTTATTCACTCTGTCTTTGTGGTTTAGTTTCTTGGAGACTGGATAGCAGCGTGCTAAGAAGACATCCCTTAGTTGGTTCCAAGTGAAGATTGAGTTGTATGGGAGCTCAGTGAACCATATAGCAGCCTCTCCCATCAGTGAGAGAGGAAACACTATGAGACCTATTACATCTAAATCCAAATCAGGCCTCCCTACACATCTTTTACACACTGCCCTTACCTTAGCTATATGGGCATGTGGATCCTCAGAAGGTAGCCCTGAAAACAAACCTCTGGCAGTGAGCATTTGCATCAGGCTACTAGTTACCACAAAGGTGTGGCCTGTGGGTAGAGGAGGCAAGACAAGTGGCCCAACCGAGTCTGCTATGTTATCATAGCCTCTGTAGTATGCTTGGGGCCGTGGAACGGGATTTTTTCCCCTATGTTGGTGTTCACCCGGAGCATCGGGTAACATCTGACCATGAACATCAACCGGAGCTGGGATGTTCTGGTTCGGATCATCATCACTTATTCCCAAGTTTCGATTCCTATTGCGCAGTGTACGCTCTAATTCGTGATCGTAGGGAAACAAGGGTTCTCTT
>NC_028644.1:33694411-33740966 GCF_001406875.1 Solanum pennellii
CAACCCTAGTTATGGAGTTTAGTTACCCATAGTCATAATCACAATATTCAAATGTATTATATAAGAATTCATGTACTTACTTCAATGAGAAAGAGTAAAATCCGAGAGTTTGCTTGATTAGTCACCAAAAATCACCAACAACCAATGATAATCAAAAGTCTAACAATACAATGTTTACTAATACGGCGTCTAACAATACGGAGTCTAACAATGATCCAGAGTCTATCCCCAAAAACGAGGTTTTTCGAACTATTTACAAAAAATAAAAACCTAATTAAACAAGGACTCTATTTGCTGGAAATCTGCCAAAACACGGCTGGGTCGACAGACCTCGCGACGGATCGTCATGGTCACAACAG
The DNA here is from genome assembly GCF_001406875.1 of Solanum pennellii. NCBI lineage: Eukaryota > Viridiplantae > Streptophyta > Magnoliopsida > Solanales > Solanaceae > Solanum > Solanum pennellii. Next base: position 33,694,771 of record NC_028644.1, read on the forward strand.
ACCGTCATGGACTCCGTCGTCCCATACTTATGCAATTTCTTCTGCTGCTCTCTTTATTCCCCTCGACGGCAAGTATGACGGACCGTCATAGGCACAACGGTCCGTCGAGGGTCTTCGTTCCAAAACACTTCAACTCTTGGAATATGGGTACTGGGATTACTTCTCTAAACTTCATGACGAACCTGCAGGACGGACCATCATAGGCACGACGGACCGTCACAAGCTTCGTAACCCCACACTTGGTCAGACTTCCCCATCTTCCTTCAGCAGCTGCACTACGCTGCCACCTACGGATCGTCACAAGCACGAAGGACCGTCATAAGATCCGTAGGTGGTCTCTTCTGCATTTCTTCGCTCAAAATCTCCGCATTCATCTTTGGACAGATTTCCTGCAAAACAAAGAGAAACTTATATAAAAATTAGCACAAAAAGGCTTTTGGACACACTAAACTTAAGGAAAAAGTATTAATAATACCGTGAAACCATGGTATATCATTCGGATTGGGTAAAGACTTTGCCTACTGGTGCCAAGAATCCCACATAGCATTCAGAGATCTCTATATCAGATTTGAACATGCGAGCTTCTATGCCACTTATAACCGAGACTTCAAGATCTCCTATAGAGATTGGAACGAAACTCGTCTCTAGTATTTGTTGTAGCGTTGCTGGAAAGGATGGTCTTCCCGCATGGCCCAAGTCTGAGCATCAATACCCGAGTTGTAACACTTGCGCATACCCTGTTAAAAGAGTACAAGAACATAGGAATAAAAAAATACTACCCTATAGTTCCGGTCATCTTGTCTGACATGTATCGAGCCTTGGGAAAGTGTAAAAAGGGACATCGATACTTCCAAGGATGCAACCTACTCCTTCAGTGGTGGATTCTCAGCCACTTGGCAAAGGGTGTTGGACGCAGAAGCTACATACTCTCGACAACAAGAACACCCTTAAAGATTTGAATGACATATTGTACTGGGCGAATATAGACAATCAGAGAACAAAGGGGAGATGGGCTCAGGTTTTCTCCAAATTGAGAGAAGAAGATCTCCAATGGATGCTTGACCGATTCATCTCCAAAGAAGTCATCATGGAGAGTCGCAGAAAGATTGTGCTTCCTCTACCAGGTATTCGGGAAATTTGCCCTTATTCACCCTTCCGAGTCTTGCGCAGAGGAGACAAAATGTACCAAAAGAGGTGTACTATGGCGCTTATTTATACGATATTGGAGACGATAGAGTGTACGACGCGTCTGAAATGTTCTGAGAATGGAAAAGTGCCAAGCGGTAGATAAAAACACCATTGCCCAGACCAATTTAATGTTGGATACGATGAGGGTTAAAAAAATTGTTGAGATAAGTCATACAAAGTACCTCCTCCCCAACCCCGCACAGCTTTCACAACGTGATAGACAAAGAAGTCAAGGCAGCGACAGAGCTACTAGAGGTAGAAAAAAGAGGCCCAAGAAGTGTACGCTAAGTTTATCAAGAACCAAGATACTCTTGAGAAAGCGACTCAATAGGTGGAAAGACTAAGGTGTGGTTATGATGATTTCGATACCTGGGTCAAGGAGAAAAATCGAGAAAATGTGATAGCTTGGAGGACAAAGGAAGCCTAGGTGAAAGATTCTTGCTGATGTTAAGATATATGTTTCAGTAATACAAGACTGAGGGGAACGGCGGCGGAGCAGGATCATCAGGCACAACATAGTAGATTCCGCCCCTGTATGGGTTTTTATATGTATTTATGTTGTTTTTTTAGCCCCTGTGTGGGCCTGCCTTTATTGCACTTTCAAATGGCCCCTGCGGGTCTGTTTTTAATTTTTTATCCTTTATTTTCCCCTTTGTGAACATTTTTATTCACTTATGAAATTTATTTTGGGGGGGATTGTTTATTTGGTTCAAACTCACGCGTACATTATTCAAATGCGCTAAGCTTACCCTTGGCACAAAAGGGTCCCCCCGTAGGTGTTAGGATGCGATATATGTGCTATTAATTGCTTATATGCTATGTTGCTATGAATGAGGATATCGGAAATCCACTCCATTCAAGAAATCTCCAAAATATACAAACAAGTCACTATTACAAAAAAAACGTCCGACCAAAATTTCCAAGTCTTAAGTTTCTTACTCAAAGACAACTCTCATACCATAAATCTTAAATCATTACGCTAGTGTCTAGACTGGGCCAAGCCAAGAAGAGAAAATCGACATGCAAAAGCAGCTCGAAAACTGCCTATATGACCTATTGTTTCCTCCTGGGAACCCTGAGGAGGAAATTAACAAAGAGAGTTATGACAAAGCACTTGCCCGCAAACCTTCTTTCAAAGGACGTCTAGAAAAAGGAGACAAGAAAATTTCTCTCGAAGCATATCCGCAGGAATACCGAAAAAGGATAGAGGCCATCACGTGCGCCCTAATTTTCGAGCATTATCGATCTATACATACGCTAAGGCCCGTTGAAATAGCATCTTCCCAAGTGGAATCAGGGGACCGCCACAAGACTTGTGAGTGTCGTCCCAACCGGAAAGGGAATACGATAGAAGAATGCATGGAGTTCAAGAACGCAATCCGTCGTTTATTCAACATGGATAGTACTCCGAACACTTTGGGTGATGGCGTCCTCCTTGCATATGATGAACCGCGGCTTGACATACCAGTCACATAGAAGACCATATTCTATCGTTGCTCATTCATGCAGTTCAAGAAAACGATGAGGGAAGTTTTCTCAGAATTAGTTCAAAATGGAGTCTTCACCCATTTCTATAAGGGCTTGGAAGTATCACATTCTCTTCAGTACGAAGTTCGAAAGCGTTATCCCTATCACGATGCCGCAGACCACAACATTGAAAAGTTTCTTGAGTTCCGCCACGACCTTGAATCCCTCGTCAACATGGGAAAGATTTGAGTTAAGTTTATTCCTCGTGACTAATGCTGTAACGAGAAGAAGAATGATTGAGATGTAGTCATTATTATTATCTTTAAATCATTACTGTCTTTCAATTTCCTTGTAATCGCAGTAAATGAATGAATGAAAATATTTTCTTTTATACTCGAACTATGTTGGGCCTGAATTCTCCTTGTGAGATACGTAGGCAGCCTTCCCAGGCCCGGCCCCTATATTTAAAATTTTCATTCTCCCCCTTCATGCTACGAGAAGATACGAAGGCTAGATCAACGGACGTCAAAGAGCAGCTGCAAGAAGATCGTAGCTCAACGTGATTTAGCCTTTCTGAGACAGTGTCAAAACTAAAACAAGAAATCTCCTGCTTGTTAAAAAATGTGTTTCCGTCCTTACTCGTGAATTGAAGATATCCTCAAACAAAGCAACTTGTGTGTTTATCAGCTCTCTTTGTGATATTATGCATTTTGTATTCTGAATCTACACTGACAAATCTGCCTTTGAGTTGTTTTCCTTGTCAGGTGCTTTGAAACTGATATGTGTCAATCAAAAGCTGGAAGATCATCCCTATTTCACCAGATTAAAAAGTACTGCAGATTCCTTCCCTAGACAAAGCTCAAACAAAGTAAAGACAGTTATGGGGGATAGTAATGAAGAAGTAAGTCTTAATGATGTTGTGGTGGCTCAACCCACCATAGAGGACCAGAATGAGTTGATTCTGCAGCTGATGCAACAGATTGTAGAGATGAAGGTAGAAGTGCAAAGGAGACAGGATCTGCCTCCACCGGGATTTGCTGCTAACGCTGCTGATGGTAGCCTCCAATCTACTTCCCTTCTTCAAATATGGATCTAGCCCAGAACCAGTCATATACACCTTCTCAGAATCCATCGGTTATATTTGACTACCCAAAATCCCCAATATGCTTCTGCATCCTACCAAACTCCACCTCCTCGTCAAAACGACCACCCCTAAATGCCACCCCATTCTCAAAATACCCACCATCAAACCGTTCCACCACCGCAAAATCAAAACTAAAGTACTTTCAATCCCCAACACCCCACCACCACTTAAATCAAAATACCAATCCTCAAACTTACCCACAGAATTATCAAACCGCTCAAAATGCCCAGAGTCCTTCTGTAGCTCCATCCTTACCTAAAAGAACTACTTTCTAAGTTCTCATCTCTGCCGAGCACGATGTTCACGGTTCTGAGCTCGACCATTATGAGGAACAGGAAAGAGAGTGGAGGGCAAAGGAAGAGGCAAAGGTGGACATAAACGAGAAGATCAAGAAGCCTATGAAAGAGCTTCAATACGTCCCTAATACCGTCGGACTTAACTAGGAAGATTTGTGCATTCATCCGAGTCTTGACCTTCCAAAAAGGTTCAAGATCCCAAAGTTTGATACCTTCGGAGGAGTGGGCAACCTATGGCTCATCTGAGAGCCTATTGTGACCAGCTCGTGGGAGTTGGAAGGGATGAAGCTTTATGGATGCGGCTCTTCAGCCGAAGTTTAAGCGGGGAGGCTCTGCAATGGTTCGCCTCCCATGAAACCTGACAATGGCCCAGCTAGAATGCTCTAGCAAAGGATTTTATCGATCATTTTGCATATAACGTTGAAATTGTTCCTGATCAATATTCTTAGGAGAAGATGAATCCAAAATCTATCGAGAGCTACAGAGAACTTGCATATAGGTGGAAAGGAAGCTGCAAGGGTTAGACCGCCTATGTTAGAAAAGGAAATTGTTAAAGTGTTCATGCGGGTGCAAGATCCCAAGTATTATGATCGAATGATGTTGCATGTAGGAGCAAAATTTGCCAAGATAATCAAAGTTGGTGAGACTATCAAAGATGGGTTGAAAACGGGAAAGATATCTCGTGTTGCTGCATTACCTGGATCATCAGTAAAGTTGAAGAAGAAAAGACAAGAAATCGTAGTTGTTTCATATGGGGGGAAAGAAAACCCCAAGAAGCTCGTCATATTCCCAAGGTCGTTCTCGAACTCCCCAAAATTCCTACCAAGCTTGCTACAAGCAAGCTAGTAATCCCAAGAATCCTCCAATTTATCAATGTTACCTCCACTTATCCAAACATCCAAGATCCACTATACCAAAGTCCACCCCAGAATTACCAAAATCCATCTCCCATTTACCCAAATCATCCTCCACCCTACCAAATTCCATCTCCCTACCAGGGTGTTTCTCCCAATTGTGCTAACGTGCAGTCAAGCTACCGATCACCCCCTCCTGCATATCAAGTGCAAGCTCCACCTTATCAAAATCCCCACCCGAACTACCAAGATCCAATGCCAACCTACCAGACAAACTTATAACGAACAAATCAAGCTCCCCGTCTGAACAATTGAGATTATAAACACATGCCTCCCCCACAAGGAAGTTATGATCCCCCTTGACCTCGGTTAGAGAAGAAACATTCAAGGGATTTCATCACGCTCGCAAGAAGTCGAACAAAGCTGTACGAGCAACATGATATGGCTGGATATATCCACCAAGTAGGGCCCAAACCCGTGGATTTTAATTCGAAATTCTATAGGCCACATCAGAGATGTGCTTATTATTCCAACAGTGTTTGGCATGATACTGAGGATTCTATCAACCTCAAGCACAAGATTCAGGATTTAATTGACCGAGAGGTGGTTTCTCTCCAACAAGTTGCACCTAATGTCAATACTAATCTTTTGCCAAATCATGGAGGCGGCAATGTCAGTATGATAGAAACAGACAATAATTGGTGTGGGATGAAAGTGATAAATTCAACCGTTCATGATAAGTTTGAAAAAGATGTAGCTTCCTTGAGCATTAAAGAGAAGAAAGAGTTTGTTATTTTGACATCCGCAAAGGTTGTTGCCTTGGTACCTTCAGAAACTCTTATCAAGCCAAAATTTGTGATTTAGACTGCTGCTGCATAAGGTATGACCCCATCTAGAAGATATTATACTCCTGAGGAGCTTGATCTCGGAGGTCAAAAGAAGGATCAAACTAAAAAGCCAATAAGCGAGGGTGAGGCAGTGGAATTTTGGAGAAGAGTGCAGCCGAAAGATTATTCTATTGTCAAGCATTTGGAGAATACTCCAGCCCAGATTTATGTATGGGCCATGTTGATGAGTTCTCAATTGCACAGGCAGGCCTTGATGAATGCTCTCGATGATACGTATGTAACCACGGGCGCAAGCAATGATAACGTGGCCACTATGATGCACCAGGTTATTTGAGGCCATCGAATCAGCTTTTATGATGTTGAGATGCCTTTTGAAGGCAAGTCCCATAACAAGGCACTGCATATCACTATCGTCTGTCGTGAAAAGTTCATCAATCGTATCTTAGTAGATGATGGATCTGGTCTGAACAGCTGCCCGTTGTCGATGCTAAGGCAGTTGAAGTTTGACTTGGGAAAACTTGAGCAAAGTCAAGTAAACGTGACAGCCTTCAATGGGGTTCAGAGAGATAACCTGGGAGCCATAAATCTGGTTATCCAATTGGGATCTACCAAGTTTAGCGCACAGTTTCAAGTCCTAGATGTTGACACCAGCTACAACCTTCTTCTAGGAAGGCCTTTTATTTAGATGGCTGGAGTTGTGCCTTCTTCCCTGCATCAGATGATGAAACTCATTTGAAAGAACGAAGAGCTAGTCATTCATGGCAAAGGTAGTCATTCTGGCAGACAGGCGCTGATTATCGATGAAGCATCTCGAGGTACTGATTTCTACACGGTGGAGCTGGTAAATGCCACTGGTAAAGACTTGGCCCCACAGCCTCTCATGCCTTTTGTGTACAAGATGATTGCTACTGTGATGTTGCAAAGTTGATTGAACAAGGTTTCGGATTGGGAAGGAATTCCTAAGGAATTATTGAGCCTATTCAAATTCCTGTCAAAGGGGCAAAGTATGGATTAAGGTACGTCCCCACAGATAATGATGAGAAGACAAAGAAGAAGAAGGATCAAGCATTGGCCAAGCCAATCCCTCATCTATATCAATCCTTTCCAGTCCGTGAATATGCTGAGCAGGAGGACCTTGGGGAAGGACTCTGTGGCCTTTTTGAAGAGATTGATGCTATCATTGAAGAAGAGGTCGAGCTGACAGGATTCCGTGATGCTGAGCCAGGAGAGATGCTGCAGAATTGTACCTCCACGCCCATCCTAATCCCACAAACTCCTTAGTAGAACGACATCATTTTATGCATATTTAAATTGGAGGTAGTACGGAAGTGGCCCAAGACCCACCATTTTGCATTTTCTTAACTGATTGAATATTTAATTTCCCATCGTGATGTTTAAAAAGGCCACATGTGCCTATGCCATGGACAAAGTTTGCACCGTTTTTCCAATTTGAATGAAAGCTTCCTTTCTTTTAAAATTTGTTTATTTACTCATCTGTTATACTTTGATTTCCTAACTTTGTTGGTTTATGGTTTCAGTAATGTAAGTTTTAAATCTGCCAATGTCGTGTCATGTCACGAGCAGAATGAAAAAAATGAGGTTGGTGATGACGAGGTTGATGAATACGAAGAGGAAAATGAGGCACCAGAATATGTTGCTGAAGAGTTTCTATAGTTTGAAAATTAGCATAAACCGAATTTAGAGAAAAAGAAACAGTAAATCTGGGAGACCCAGAGTGCGTCAAAGAGGTTAAGATCAGCATTCACTTAAATGAAACTCAAAAAAAAGGTCTGATTCATGTGCTTAATAAATTTATTGATGTGTTCGTCTATGAATTGGTGACATGCAACGGCTGAGTACCGATGTTGTGTCTCATAAGTTGTCGATAAATCCAGGGTTTGATGCGGTGAAGCAAAAGGCTCGAAAGTTTAAGCCTGAATTGAATTTAAATATTAAAGAGGATATTACCAAAAAGATAGAGTCTCGTCTGGTGGAAGAAACTCAATACCCGACTTGGTTGACCAATGTTGTTCTGATCGCCAAAAAAGACGGAAAGATCAAAAATTGCGTCGACTACAGGGATATCAACAAAGCCAGTCCAAATGATAATTTTCCATTGCTAAATATTCATATTTTGATTGATAAATGTCCTATTCATGAAATACAATCATGTGTGGACTATTACGCGGGTTATCATTAGATTTTGATGGACGAGGAAGATGAAGAAAAGACAGCTTTCATTACACCTTGGGGTGTATATCACTATAGGGTGATGCCATTTGGCCTCAAAAATGCTGGAGTTACCTATTGAGGGCTATAACGACTATATTTCATGATATGATTCATAAGGAGATGGAGGTGTATGTAGATGACATCATAATTAAATCCCGCGAGAGTTCGAACCAAATGACACATTTGAAGAAGTTCTTTGATCGTTTTCGACATTACAACTTGAATTTGAATCCTGCTAAATGTGATTTTGGAGTGTCAGCCGACAATTATTGGGATTTATAGTCAACAGAAGAGGTATTGAGCTCGATCCTTCCAAGATTAAGGCAATTCAAGAATTACCTCCTCAGAAAACTAAGAAGGAGGTGATGAGTGTCCTAGGGAGGTTGAACTACATAAGTCGATCCATATCTCAATCAACCATGGTGTGTTGGCTTATCTTCAAGTTGTTGAAGAAAGACGTTCCGAGAAAGTGGACTATAGAGTGTCAGACTGCTTTTGATGCTATTAAGAACTATTTGTCCAATCCACCGGTATTGGTTCCTCCACGAGAAGGGAGTCCTTTGTTGCTGTATTTGTCCGTCTCAGATAGTGAATTTGGATGCGTACTTGGTCAACACGACGAGACAATAAAGAAGGAAAGGGCTATCTATTATATAAGCAAGAGGTTTACTTTATACGAGTCCCATTACACTTTGTTGGAGAGAACGTGTTGTGCTTTGACTTGGTCTGCCTAGAAGTTGAGACATTATTTGTCTTCTTATACTACATACCTCATTTCCATAATGGACCCATTGAAGTATATTTTCCAGAAGGCGATGCCGACCAGAAAGTTAGCTAAGTGGCAAATGTTGTTAAGTGAATTTGACATTGTGTATGTGACTCAGAAGGCGATAAAGGTGCAGGCCTTGGCTTATCATCTTGTAGAAAATCCTATTGATGAAGAGTATGAGCCTCTCAATACTTATTTTCACGATGAGGAAGTATTGTTTGTGGGTGAAGATATTTATGAAATATATCCTGGCTGGAGATTATTCTTTGATGGAGCAGCAAATCACCAAGGAAAAGGTTTTGGAGCGGTTTTAATATCAGAATCTGGTCAGCACTATCCCATCGCAGCTAAGCTCCGATTTAATTGCACTAACAACACTGAGTATGAATCTTGTATCCTCGATTTGAAAATGGCCATTGACATGAGTGTCCACGAGTTGTTGGTTATTGGAGATTGGATCTGTTGATTCATCAGGTTCAAGGAGAGTGGGCTGTGAAGAACCTGATTATACCGTACGTGCAGTATGTACAGAAGTTATGCAAAAGATTTTGTAAGATTGATTTCAAACATACTCCCACAATACAAAATGAGTTGGTCGATTCTCTTGCCACCATCGTTTCGATAATTAAACATCCAGACACAGATTATATTGATCCTCTTGATATAGAGCTGAAAGAACATCCAGTCCATTGTTCACATGTTGAAGCAGAACTAGACGGTTTGACATGGTATATCGATATAAAGAAGTATTTGGAATCTGAAAATTATCTTGAAGATGCTACTTCAGACTTAGGTCTTCTCAAATGTGTCGATGTTGTTGAAGCTGCAAAGCTTATTAAACAGATACATGCAGGATTTTGTGGTACGCATATGAATGGGCCCACTTTTGCGAGGAAGATCCTTTGGTTATTTCTGGATGACTATGGAGAATGATTGTTGCAAGTTTGTGCAGAAGTGTCATAAATGTTAAATGCATGGTGATTTTATCTGAGTACCGCCTCACAAACTCAATGCTATGAGTTCACCTTGACCATTTGTATCTTAGGGTATGGATGTCATCGGTCTAATAGAGTCAGCTGCTTCAAATGGACAAAGATTGATTTTGTTTGCCGTTGATTACTTCACCAAGTGGGTGGAAGCAGCTTCTTACAAGTCGGTAACCAAGAAAGTTGTAGTTGATTTTGTACGCAACAATTTGATATGTAGGTTTGGAGTACCAGAATCTGTCATCACTGATAACAGTGCAAATCTCAACATTCATTTGATGTGAGATATTTGTGAACAATTTAAGGTCACTCATCGGAATTCAACCGCTTATCGTCCCCAAATGAATGGAGCCTTAGAGGATGCCAATAAGAATATCAAGAATATTCTGAGTAAAATGGTTGATAATCACCAAGGTTGGCATGAGATGTTGCCATATGCTTTATTGAGATATCGAAGGACTATCAGAATGTCGACTGGATCTACTCCGTACTTGCTGGTATATGGAACAGGAGCAGTCGTACCTGCTAAAGTTGAAATACCGTCATTGAGAATCATCCAAGAGGCTGAGTTGAGTAATGTTTAACGGGTGAGAAAAAGAATTGATCTGTTAACTTTGATCGATGAAAAGAGAATGGTTGCCGTTTTTTCACGGTCAACTATATCGACAGAGAATGATTCATGCTTTCCACAAGAGAGTAAGAGCTAGAATTTTTTAAATCGGTCAGTTAGTAGTTAAGCGTATTTTTTCTCATCGAGATGAGTACAAAGGAAAATTCGCACCAAATTGGCAAGGACCCTACATGGTTCCCAAAGTATTATCTAGAGGTGCCTTGTTCCTGTCAGAGGCGGATGCCACCACGTGTCCAAAAACGATCAACTCAGATGCTGTCAAGAGATACTACGTGTGAAGCTTCGGTTTGCATTTGTGCTATTTCCCTGTAATTTTTTATCTTCTTGTAATTGATTCGTTTAAAGTTTTATCCCTCTTGTAGTGAGTCTGACCTGAATTCTCAAGAATGAGATACATAAGCAGCCTATGTCGGCCTCAGTCACCCCCCCCCATTTATTCCCTTTAAATATTTATTTATATTTGAACTATGTTCGACCTGAATTCTCAAGAATGAGATACGTAGGCGGCCTATGTCGGGCTCGGTCGAGTTTTCTTTGTAATTTCTTATTGTTGTCAACCTTGAACGAGGAACTACGTTTGACCTGATTCCTGCCTCAATGGGATACGTAGGCGCCACAAGGGTTTAGTCATATCTTTCCTAAGATCTTTATTTCTCTTTACAATGGAAACTGGGAAAAAATTTTTGAGAGGAACTAAAAAATTCTCTAAAAGAATATTTTCCTCAACAAGCCAAGACTGAAGGTATTCCGAGATTTGCAACTAGGACAGGATTTTTGAGAGGACATCAAAAATTCCGTGACTCACTCAGTGGCATATCAAAGATAAGCTGAGACAACTAATTGGGACAGAAATGTTGAGGATAGACTCAAAATTTCAATAGGGTTTATCGGCAGTCTAGATTGGTTTTGAATACTCCCCAGCGAATAATCAAATGTACCTCCAACCATCAGTCTCAAACAAGTTCGCTAAGCCTGATGTGACATGACACTTGGCAATGACCCTTTTCAAAATACTTTTCTTTCCGAAAAATCTATTTTCTTAAATATTTGCATTTCATGTTTCATTTGTTTTGGCATAAAATAGCTTATCTTATCTATCAAGAGTTAGGAGATCATGAAGATCAACCAGAGATGGCAGTACAAGGAGGAACCTTAAGAATCAACACAGATCAGTCCGTTTTAAAACTAACAATCTTTCTATGAATGCAGGCTTATAGTTTTGCTGTGATTTCAGCAAATTCCTCCGATCGATGAATGTGGAAAAGAAAAGGGGGGAGAAAACTCTCCCAAAATCAACAGTTATCCTAGATGCACGAATCATTTTATATCACTTATGTCAAAGACTTGGGAATATGAATTGTTTATTTCGGTCAATTTCTAACAATATGAAGTTTATAAGGAATGTCCAGCTGGATTCGAAGGTTAATCAAGCAAAAACCTCAAGGAAGAATTTAAAGTTTTCGTAAAGGACGTCATTTGTATCATAATATCAAGACGATACATTAACAGGAGGGGTCATTTATTATACTGTCAATCAAGATGATATACTGCCTGGGAGCCATTGTACCTTTATCTGAGACGATATGATTATCCACAGGCACCCGAAAGATCATCCATGCATCGCAAGTCAATATTCATGCATCGCAGAAGATCATGCATCGTGAGTCAATACTCGTGCATCGCGGAAGATCCATGCATCACGAGTCAATATCCAAGCATTGCGAGAAGATATGCATACCTCGCATAAATTTATGCATCGCAAGAAGATTTCATACCTTGCTGAATTTATGCATCGCGAGAAGATTACATGCCTCGCAGAAATTTATACATCGCAAGAAGATATGCATCGCGAGAAGATTTCATGCCTCACAGAAATTTATACATCGCAAGAAGATTTCATACCTTGCGGAATTTATGCATCGCGACAAGATTTCATACCTCATAGAAATTTATGCATCGTGGGAAGATATTCGTACCCCGCAATAAATTTATACATTGCAAGAAGATTTCATACCTTGTGAAATTTACGCATCGCGAGAAGATTTCATTCCTCGCAAAAATTTATGCATCGCGAGAAGATTTCATGTCTCGCAGAAATTTATACATCGCAAGAAGATCTCATACCTTGCGGAATTTATGCATCACGAGAAGATTTCATGCCTCGTAGATATTTACGCATTGGGGGAAGACATTTATACCCCGGAAGAAATCATGCATTACCAGAGTAGAAATCATGCATCTCAAGAGAAATATTTACTCATCGGCATGAGCTGCTTCTTTTATATATGATAAAAGTAGACATCAAGAAGAACATCAAAGACAACACCAAGAGAAATATCAGCACTGCATCATCTTTAATTTATGTCGACATCAGATGAAGAATACATTTACATCAAAAGAAATACTAGCACTGTATCGGCTTTTATTTATTTCGACATCACATGAATAGTGCATTGAAGATTACATCGCAAACATAAGACATAAGTTTTATTTGATTTACATCAAACCGATCAAGATGACGTCAAATGAAGAAGGAGAACAACTAAGTGTCAACACGGTAAAAGAGACTATCTTCCATTTGAAAGTGCATTTTTAAGCTGGCGAGTTTTATCTCAGTCTGTGTCGAGAGCATCCGAAAGGATGAATTCTCCAAAAACAAACCACAGGTGCTGACGACATCAGAAAGGATGCAGCACAACGTGGAACTTTTTCTTAGAAGTGAACTGGGGCATAGTCGAAAGAGAAGTATCAAACTCTTACGACGCGAGCAGAGGAGTGACTTCCACCACGATAAACCACACCCCTATCAAAAGGCATGTGGGTTTTTCTTTGGTTTTCGTAAGTTTCGGTCTCGCATCCAGAAATTTTAGTGTCTTCCAGAAGCAAGTTTCCAATCTAAGTAACAATGCGCCAAGAGGTTGGGAAATTATTTCCGTGTAAGTTCTTACCTATGGATGTGAAGAGCTCTACTGTCATGGCTAAGAGGTTACAAGACTCCTTTTCATACTCGACTTAATTTGTCACTTGGCCAGAGCCAAAGGTTATCTAGCATAATGTATTTCCTTTTCAACCGATTGAGTCGAACTACAAACGGCCTGATTCCTAAGGTTTAAAGGATATGTAGGCGAGCTCAATGTTGAAAACTCGGCTCTATTCCAACATTCAATCTTCAATCTTATTCTCGAGCACTCCGGTCCCTTCATAATCCGGTATCAGGATAACTTTTGAATTCTTTCAAAATACGTACTTTAAATCAAGCGTACCGAACTACAAGTGGCCTAAATTCTCATATAGCCTGGGATATGTAGGAAACCCATTTCCGGGGCTCGGACATAATTCTTAAAGATCTCTACCAAACCCTCTGTCTTAAAGATTAATAGGTGGTCGATTAAAATTTGGTTGGTTAATTTCATTTTCCTCGAATTTCTTGCATCAATTCAAGTAAAATGACTGACAATTATTGACACCCAATTTTGATCCTCCCTGATATAAATTAATTCATGAGCTTCTTAAATTATCAAACAATTTTAAATAATTAGTTTTATAAATAATAATAATAAAATTATATATATAAANGATTTTGTTATATATATAAATATATTACATAATTATGTATATGTAGTATAAAATCGTCTCAAAGGGATTTTGTTATATATATAAATATATTACATAATTATGTATATGTAGTATAAAATCGTCTCAAAGGGATTTTGTTATATATATAAATATATTACATAATTATGTATATGTAGTATAAAATCGTCTCAAAGGGATTTTGTTATATATATAAATATATTACATAATTATGTATATGTAGTATAAAATCGTCTCAAAGGGATTTTGTTATATATATATATATATTACATAATTATGTATATGTAGTATAAAATCGTCTCAAAGGGATTTTGTTATATATATAAATATATTACATAATTATGTATATGTAGTATAAAATCGTCTCAAGGGGATTTTGTTTTAATATTTAGTTAATTAGTTAATTATATAATAGTTCATAGGTTAAATTATTTAGTTTATAATTAAATTAATTATTTAATTTTGTTAACATTGAGAAGCTCATTGGTTAATTCGTATTAATTTGTCTTGTTTAATTTTTTTAGATGAATTCACGAGTATTCAGCCAATTCTGGTTAAGTTCTTAAATTGCTTGGCCGAATTTGTGATCTGTAAAAGCTATTTCCTAATCTAACATATGTCGCCTTGAACAAATTTTGGGTCTTTTCCCATATCAAAACAAACCCAATTACCCATTATTTCTCAGCCCACAAAAAACCAGTCCATTCCCACAAGAAGCCCTTTTTCAGCAGCACCACAACATACATAAGAATAATACAGAACCGGCCCATGTGTCTTCTTCTTCTACTTTGCGAAATCCAGCAAGAAACGAAGCAGAGACCCAGCCCACCCAAATTACATTCTACCCGACCCAAACAGCCCTTATACTCTTCTCTCTCTCTTTGATCCTCATTCAACAGAACGACCAACCCAGAAACGCGCATCAGATGCGAACCCAGTGGGGAAGATCATTGGCTTCCGTTTAAAGAAAATTGGGAGAGAATAGTGCGTTAACAGTCATTCATGCATATTGATAAATATTTGTGTTCATTTAGATCGAGTGTCTGCTTGATTCTCGGCTTGCGCGAGCTTATCTAGGCGTCATGTTTTTGTGGTGGGAAGCTCGTCGCCTTTGTTTGTTCGTTCCCGTCTCAGTATGCTGCATCCATGAAGGTAAAATTCTTTTGATTTCAGCTCGGTCTGTATTTCGTGGAGAGTTGAAACTCTTTGTTGTGTCTTTCTTTTCTTCTATCGTAGTTCGGTTCTCTGTGGTCTGCTGCTAAAGTTTGATAGGTGTGGCTTGTTATGTCATATATACTTCCTCAAATCCCCCCCCCCCATGAGCTAGTTTGTTGTCGAGTTAAGCTTTATCGTCGTTTTGTCCAAATGTCCATAGTCCCTGCCATTTTATTTTTGTGGTTCCAGTTTTGAATCTGTTCTTGAAATAAAAAGGGGATGATTGGTATTATCTCATTGTGTGTACTACTTTTCGGATTGTTGAAGTTTAATGTACTACTTTTCGGATTGCGTTTAAACTTCGATCAGTGGCTTGTGTTGTAAAGGAAATATATTAGCTTCTTTTCGGGTTTGCCATTGAATTAATTTTGGTTTGAGGGGTTTTTTCAAAATTAGATGGTTATGTTAGCCAGTTGTGGCCTAATTAGCTCGGTTTTAAAAGTTTAGATTATATATTGAGGTGTCATTGTTAGGATCTTGCTTCCGTTCAGATTTGGTTGTAGCCATTAATTGTCCAAGATCATTAAAGTATGTTATCATTTTTGGTCTAGAGCTTGGTGTGATTTGTCTCGTTCATTTATATTGCTTAAAATTAAGAATTAAAGTGGATTTTTCCTGTTCTTTGCATATTCGTTTGTTTAGATTTAGTTTTTTTATCGCTCGAGTTTAGCTTTTTGTGATTATCACGTGGCATGAATGTTTCCCTTTCGAGGTAGGGTCCATAGTTTCTAAGTCTTTTGGCATTTCTATTTCTATAGGTTTAGTCTATATGTGTTTTCCTTAGTGGTATGTATATCATCTTATTGTTTGGGATTAGATGCCGCTGAAAAAAAATAGTTTTAATTTATGTCTCGGACGGATTTGTATGGTATTTTTTGGGTTGTAATCCGCATATGTGATATTCTCTAATAGCAAATGAAATCATTTGCTTCTATTTATCATTGATGTGTTGTTTATTTTAATAATGGGGCAGTGAATGCAATTTTTTTCCTGGCAGTGCTGTTTCGTTACAGTTTATCCTAGTATTAAGTGGCATGCTCCCTTCAAATTTTAGTCACTTTATCACGAATGTTCAATAATATAATAACTACTGTCTCGCCTTTTGCTTTTTTTGCTACTTTATGCTTCCTAGTTGCTTTGAAATTTGACATTATTAAATCTAAGTCTACATGATTTTTCCTCTCTTAAGTGTTACAGTACACTTCTTGTTGATTACCACCAATCGAATTCCGCTTTTACTCGAGTTTTAGATCAATCAATTTCGTGTATTATTTCGTTTATTTCATCATTGTGAGTAAGTACTAACTCTTATCCATGTCTTGTTTTCATGTGAAATCTCCTTTGAGTCCTCACGGACTCCTCCTTTTCCTTGCACTTTTGAGAGGGAACCATGACTGCTCAAAATTTGTCTTTAGCGAGTTGGGAAGTTGCAAGAGAATCGAAGAAGATCGGAGAGTTGAAGAAATGGGGTCTTTAAGTCCCAAAATTTTATTTTTTCTTAAAATTTGTATTTGTTGTTGTTGGGCCTAAGCCCCTTAATTATTTTATTTTTTGTATCCTTAGAGTTTAGGACAGGTACAGGTGAAGTGGGCCTGCAGCCCGCAAACAAAGGGTCCAAATACTGGTCCAGGTGGACAGATAACCCGAATTTGGACCCAAATCTCTCTCTTCTCTCTCTCTCTCTATCTCTTATTTTTGTTTATTTATTTCCTTTAATTCGTTGGTAGTTTTAAAGTTAAAGAATCCAAATCCCCGCAAATACCGTAAACGTTTTATCGACTTAAAATTATTTCCAAATGAATTATAAATGAAAAACTCGGCAAATAATAACACTACTCAAGCAATCAATACCATTTTTTTCAAATGAACTCTAAGTAATTTTTGGTAAGTTAAAATATTTAGCCAAATTAAGTTAGTTCTCGAATAGCCGCATATTAGCGGACGTCTTAGGCGCATTCAAAACCTTCCTAAGACGTTAATATGAATCCCCGAACCCCTTTTATGTTTTCAAATGATTTTATTTGTTAAAGTTTTTTGGAAACGTTATTTTTCTCATTTTTTCTCAAAAATTATGTGGCGACTCTAAAAATTCGAAAAGTTTACGAAAAACAAATATTTTTCCTTTTCCGAATAAAATACCTTCTATTAATTAATCTTCAAAAAGATAAAAAGAAAAATAAAAATGAATTGATTAATTAATGAAAAAGTAATCTATATTAAAGACAATAGTTGAGTAACAAACATTAATCGTCATAATGTAATGAATTAATTAGTTGAATTTCCAAATCCTTATCCTTTTCCATTTATTTTTTAGATAAAAATAATAAATAAACAAAGTGGTAAAATTAATGAATTGTCAAATCGAATGAGATTAGATAATTTTTTCTATATGAATGGTATAACTATGAAAAGTTAATGTTTAAAGTGTTATAAATTCATTGTTTTATGTGGATGATTCATTAGAGTTATACAACAATTAATTTAATTCATTTATAAGTGTTTCCAAGGTCATAAGAACCTTAAGAGATAACTATGTGTCTATTAATGTGGTAACCTTTGGGAGTGATATCTTGACACTATAAATAGAGATATCACTCACCATTTGATATATACACTTGAATGGGAAGAAAAACTCTCTTCTATTCTCTTATCTTCTCTCTTTTTATTATATCATTATAAGTTTGATTTTGTAATATGTTATCAGCATGAATATGCTCTAAAAAATGTAGCACTTCACAAAAATGTTGTAGTTGAAACACTTCTGAACAGGAACAAGTTTCTTTTATTTTTTCCATTTACGCATTTATATCTTCAAAATTCCTCTTATACTAATAATTTATTTTAGTATATATGTGATATATGAAAGCGTTAAACATATGGATTTGTTTTACTTTATCAATTTTATACCTTGATTTATGATTATACTAACATTTCTTCGTTTCAGAAAAGAATTGAAGGATAAAGAAGTAAATTTTCATGTTGATTTTCTTAGTGTTAATTATGAGAAACTTCTTAATATTTATAATTACGAAAGCTCCCAGTCTTCTTTTGACTAAATTTTCTTCTATAATTCTTGATATTTTAAAAGGCTTATGGCTGAGTTTTATTGGTATTGACTTATATAACATGATTGAAGGGTAAGACGATGGAATCAAGTCTCATCGCACCAAAAGGGTAAGACATCAGTTAAAGCCCGGATGCACATAATGAAAAATATTTGAGGATAAGACGATAGATTCAAGTTCCATCGCACTAAGAGGGTAAGACATCAATTTGAGTTTTCATGCACCATGATGATAAGGTATTGGGTCCAGTCATATAGATTTATGACATAAGATGACTTTCTATAGATAAGACGTTGGATTTAAGTTCTAATGCACCACAATGATGATAAAATGATGACTAAGTCAAAATAGTATATTTTTAATGAAAAACCTTGAAATTCATCCCACTGAATTTGCTTCATTCCTTGAAAAGAATGTGGTGGTAACACATGATAACTTTGAAATCCGCATGTTGAATTGCTTCATTCTATCGTATGAATGTGGTAACAGTAAATAATTAGTCTGAAAGATTACAAATGATTAACGATAAGAAAGAAAGGGCGTGAAGGGACGAAATAATAGTAGTCATCATTATGATAATTATAAAAGGAAGAACACTATGGGTTCTCCAAATAGTCCTTCAAAATGTGAAAACAATTTTTGTTATCAAAATGGTATGAAAGGTCATTGGACTTGTGAATGTTTTCGACCCAATGATTTGAAAAGTTTATAAATCCTCCATCAAAAGACAAGAAGATAAAGTGATGTTACACTTGATCTTTCAAAGTGATGTTGAGGTGTGTCTTGAAAATATGATGAATTTTAAAGCAATGACAATGTGATTATAATGCAAATTTATGAAGTACATATAAATGATTAGTCCATTCCTTGAGGAGAATGTGACTTGTGATGAGTATTGTGAATGCTCGACCATTCTATAAGAGAATGGGACAAGATGTGATAAAATCATTATGGGTTGGATATATTTCAGCACTCACCTCTATGGGAGGTTTGAGAAAAAAAGAAAATGATATATGCCACAACTCATCTCTTGAGAGGTTTGAGAGGAATAAATAAAATTTTATTTGGCAGAAATGGTCAATGATCGTGTACGTTTATATGTCATAAATATTGTGGTATGTTTATTTGTGAACTACCAAACAGGAAAAAGAAATAAAAGCTCTTGCCTATAAAGGTTTTTCCATGACCAAAATAAAATTATTGTGTGACAATACAAATTTGTTATTGGTTGTGTACCTATGATACAACAAAAGTAAAACAAGAAACATGTCTTGTTCGTAATAATTTTGATCATATCAATAGTAACATAATTTTTCCTTGACGAGATGTTCACCATATGGATGGTGTCATGGAATATGTGATAGTACACAAAATTAATTGCAAGCTCTAATAAGTTGTAATATTACGAGAGGAATAATAGTGGGCTTGTAGTAAGTCTCAAAAGAAACTTTTGAGTTTCAATTAATCGAAAAGAAGTATTGAGACTATAAAATATGAAAAGATTTACTATCTTAATATTACTACAATCGAAGCGGGTTATAAATGTTTATGTAAAAGATTACTCCTTTCTTCCTCTTGTTTGTTTCAAATAAACATGGGCATGCTGATGGAATCATATGCAAAAGTAAATTATAAGTGTACTGAAATAAAGATCAATTGGCATGTTCGGTTGACCATTCTTGCTTAAATGTGACAAAATTTAATTGAGAATTCATGTGGATTATATGATGAAGAAATAAAAGATTCTTCAAGAATTCTCTTGTGTTGCTTGTTCTCTTGATAAAATGATCGTTGTACTAGCTAAGATTGAGATTGTAATCCCCTCAAGTTTTTGGAACATATAAAAAGGTGAACATTGGCTCATTTACCTTCCATGTGGATCATTTGCAACATCTATGCGATGATCACATGTGCTTTGGTGTCAACTTACAAATTGGTGTTTGTAAGGTTGTTTGCTCGAATTGTTAAATTAAGAGCACAGCTCCAAATTATGAAATTATGTTGATAATGTCAGTTGATTTAGCAGAAATTGTATTCCTTCAATTATAGCTAAATCATAGTTATGAGAACAAAACCCCTAAATAAGATTTGGTATGAGATAATTTTATTTAACATGTAGCAACACATGTATGCATCAAGCCAACAAGGTTTCACCATTAAAATTGGTTCAGGGTCAAAAACCAAATAATTTTCACCTAAAATATTGAATGTTCAGTTATGATTTTAATTGTTTAACCATGTACAAATATGAATTCCTAAATAAGGTTGGGATGAATGTTAAATTTCCTAACATTAGGGGGAGAGATGATTTTGACTGCTCAAAATTATGTGTGAGGTTAATTATGAATAATCTAAGATCCTCATTAAATAAATATGTGAACTTAAAGTTTAAGGGATAATTCATTTGCATAATGTTGCAAATGAAGTGTCAGATGAATGTACTGGCCTTATGATATAATTCAGCTGCAAATGTTCCGATATGAAGTTCTTGAAGGACAGAGTTTATGATACACCGGAAGCGTAATAAACCAATTGGTTTCAACTATAAAATTCCTTGAAGAAGGAAGGAACAAATTATCAATATTGTCATGATAATGAGACAAGTTCTATAAAATAGCACATTGACATAACACTTCATAAAACCTCAAAAAAGGTTCAGGTACCTGAAAAATAAAGAGATCTCGATAAGTTATGTCTTGTTGGAATTGATATCAAATAACCGTCAACTCAATCTTTGATATGAGGCAGCACACAATAATATAAATTATGATGAGGATCTTGAATTCAAATCTTTCATAGAGTGTGGACAAATAAATGATTGACCAAGTAAAATACATAATTCAAGTATATTTTGTTTCACTTAGAAAAGTGACGTTTTGAATTGATAGTCCATAAATCAAGGTATGATATCAGTGGGGTACAAATAAATTATTATGTGATAGTATAAACGTAAGATATCAAGTATGGTTTGTGCCTTGGGGTATAACAATTTGTCGCAAAAATCCTGACATTATTAGAGATGTTTTCTTTTATGGTGGATGCAATGAGGTTTGTTTTGATATGACAACATATGAAAAAACTTGAATGCATATAATGAATAATTGTCATGTCTAGCTAGACAATGAAGGTTATATGAAAATCCTTGAAGCAATCGAGGTGTCTGAAACATATAAAAATTTGAATGAAACATTTTCAATAAAGCTTCGAGAATTCTTATAAGGATTGAAATAATCAAGGAAGAAAAGGTGCCAAAAAATGACCCTAACGGTAGTTGAATTTTTATGAAAAGGTCAGGATTTGAATTTGTTATAAATTGTGTATGTTGATGACTTGAAATTACTAACACTCTTAAGGATCTTTTAAAAGCTATTGAGTATTTGAGAAGGGGATCTAACATGAAAAGATTCTGGAAAGACAAAATTTTGTCTTGACCTAAGATTGACAATTTGATGAATAAAATATTTGTCCATCAATCAACATACACAAAGAAAAAGTTTTGATGCGATTTTTATATGGATAAAGCACATTCATTGAGTACCCAAATGATTATGAGATTGTTTTACACAAATGATGATTCAATTTGACCTCAAAAGAAGGATACATAGATTCTTAGTGATGAAATTCTATATTAGTGCAATCAAAGCACTAGTGCGTCTTTCTAACAATACACTTTGTAATATATCGTAACTAGACAAACCTAATAATAAGTTAAGAAACCAAGAATAATCATTTTTGGAAATAAATAGCGAAATCTGGAAAAAATATAAGTATAAAAAGTGAGTTTTCGATCATTTGGAACAACCATAATTCCCAGATCAGGAGGAGTTAGGGTGATTTCTTTATATGGTTGAAAAGACCTTGGGAAGATATTTCCAATGACACCGAGTTTGTGAATTTTTGATATCGTATGAGAGAAATATGTCTTTCGGAAGTTCGATTGTTGGATAGAGGAAAGTCCAATCTGGATTTTAGCAAGGCTAAAGTAGTCTTTTCACCCTAGTATTTCCTAATTCATTTTAGGGGTTTATTTAGGGGTAAAACAAGTCCCAATTAAGTTTTAAAAAAAGTTGAGAATGCTTAGGGCTTGGGATAAAAGAGAAGAGAAGAGGAAGATCAAGAATTCTTCAAGAATGCTAAGGTTTCACTAGTAAAATTCGTCGCGGTGATCCCTATAGAGGTATGTGAGATCTTTCTGTGTAGGGTTCGTTCACCCATACACCAGTATGTTTAATTAAACAAGTTTAATATTGATTAAATCGTTAATCTTGAAGTTCGTGATGAACAATTGTTGAAATCTTGTTGGTAGAATTGTAGTATACCTATAGAGGTTTTGATTCATGTTTTTGGGATGTTTTACGAGTATAAACTATTGGGTATTTAGGATTGTCACGACTGGGGTCTAGACCCTATCCGAAACCGCGTCGTTGACCTCTCAGAGGTCGCAGACAAGCCTACATACGTCCTCATTACATTGTATAAGTTAATTTTAGCGGAAAATTTAAAATTTTTGTTTTCTTTGAAGTATACATAGACTTCATAATAAGAATTTCATTATATCACATTAGTTCACAACAACCGTCTAATAATCAGATATTCAAATGAAGGAAATAGTTCATAACTACATTAAATATAAAGTTGCCAAAATGGCACCAATACGACGTCTGAAAATAAGTAAGAAAGAAACGCTAGTGGAACATCCTCCACTAGCTCATGCCTACGTCTAATCTAGAATATAAGAGATAAGCATACTCGAAAGCATGAGGGCCTACCAAGTCCGGATGAATGCTCCACGTCCGGATAGCTTCAACGTAGTCTCGTAAGCTCTAGCGTCGCACCTCCACCTAAAAGTAAAGGGTTGTATGGTTAGGACACAATTGTACTAAGTATGGGTTTATGCAAGTACACACCAAGGAAATACATGATTAAGAACAGCTCTCTCCTAAAATGAGTTATGGAAAGTCAAGTCAGTCTGGACTTGCCAAATCAGATTAGGAAAGTCATGCTATGACAATAACATGCATCATCATTCTTTCCATATTGCACAAGCACATAACATACTTCATTTAGCACATACATATATCACATATCTTTCGTTCATATGCCGTGAAACCTTGGAATCACAGACTTAACATTAGGACTTCCCAAATGAGGGCTCCACATATGGGATCAACTAGGGAGCCTTCTTTAGCAAACACAAAGTCTGCTTCCTTCATTCATAAGTACTTCATTTTTCATTCATTTATATACCTAGGATGTTGTTTAGAACTCTTATCGGGTTCACTTTGCAATGACAAAGAATGACCTAGTGTCATTAGTTGAGTCTAGCTCACCTCTTGATTATCCTATCCAAACATCTTTGATATCATTCATTTCATTGTGTGCATTATATGAGGCTGGCCTCATTCTTTCTTCGGGAACTTTAACTTTAACCAACATAGATCATCTCAGATTCATGAAATCCAGTGTCTACCCCACATCGAAAAGAGGTGGAATCACTGGCCAAGGTGAAACCAAAACATGCTAGCGTATATAGGGAAATGAACCCTGATAGAACCCTATGTTGGCTGCATAGGTCAAAGACTAGGAGATATAAGGAGACACATACCCACCTAAACGGACAATCTCATCTCTTGAGATTTACATGAACCTCTGCATTCCCAAAAGAAGGAATCGCGACTCATAGCAAGCCTATCGGGTGCTCAGTATAAAGTTCAATTACATTCACCTCACACATCATATAAGTTGGCTTCTAGCATGAGGGCATCATTGCCCATTAGATGATTTCTCATATCATCATAGGCTATCACCTTACCACCCTGCATAAGAACACAACCCAAACCAACCCTAGCTGTGTCATAATAAATAGTGTAACTCTCACCATATTTAGGCAACGTAAGCACTGGGGCTGAAGTGAGTCTGTCCTTGAGCTCCTGGAAACTCTTCTCACAAGTCTCCGCCCATTCGAACTTGGATTTATTCTTAGTCAAAGCTTTCAGTGGGGCAGCAATGGAAGAAAAAACCTCCACGAACCTGCGATAGTTGCCAGCCAATCCTAGAAAGCCACGGATATCGGTGGGAGTAAGAGGTCTTGGCCAGTTCTTAACAGACTCAGTATTCCTGGGGTCCACCTCCACACCCTGATCGAACACAACATGAACCAGAAAGGTCACTGATCTAAGCCACAATTCACACTTGCTGAATTTGGCATACAGTTGATGTTGTCTAAGTACATGCAAGGTTAGTCTCAAATGATCCTCGTGCTCTTCCTTGATCTTAGAGTAGATGAGGATTTCATCAATGAATACTATGACGAAAGAATCAAGGCTTTCACAGAAGACTCGGTTGATGAGGTCCATAAATGTAGCTGGTGCATTAGTGAGACCAAATCACATGACTAGGAACTCATAACAACCATAACGGGTACGAATGGCTATCTTTGGAATATCTTCATCCCTAACCCTAAGCTGATGAAACCTGGAATGAAGATTAATCTTCTAGAAGAAACTAGACCCTTGGAGCTGATCGAATAAGTCATCTATTCTGGGAAGTGGATGCTTGTTCTTTATAGTGACTTTGTTGAGCTGCCGATAATCGATACACATCCTAAGGGTTCCATATTTCTTTTTCATAAACAGGACTGGAGCTCCCCAAGGGGATATGCTCAGCTAGATGAAACCCTTATCAATGCGATCTTTTAACTGCAGCTTCAACTCTTTGAGTTCAGCTGGAGCCATTCCGTTGGAAGGAATTGAAATTGGTCTTGTATCGGGATCTAGGTCGATACCAAAATCAATCTCTCGAGGGGGAGGGACTCCAGGCAAATTATCAGGGAAAAAATTTTGGAACTCACTCACTACAGGCACAGAGTCTATGGAAGGAATATCATGATCTAGATCAATTACACTCACAAGATGGCATAACAATCCCTTGGACATTATTTTATTAGCTTTTAGGTTTGAAATCAAGGGACTTAAACGACTCGAATTGTACCCCTCCTAGACCAGCTCTACTTCATTAGGGAAACGGAATCTCACAACCCTACTACAGAAATCCATGAAGGCATAACATTTATGGAGCCGGTCCATACCAAGTATAATATCGAAGTCATTCATGGTTTACTCAACAAGGTCTACACACATAATCTTACCACATACTACTATTGGGAAGTCTTTATGAACCCTATCATCTCTTACATTTTCTCCTAAGGGAGTAATAACTACGATAGGATCATGCAAAACCTCAGTTAGTGTTTCAAAAGTAAGAGCAAGCAAGGGAGTCACAAAAATAACGTAGACCCTGGATCAAGTAAAGCATAAACAGAGGTTGAGAAAACTTGCAGCATACCTGTGACCACATCAGCAGACTTCTCCTGTTCCTCCCTGCCCTTCAAGGCGTAAAATATGTTCCTCTTAGGAGGCTCGCCTGCAGCAGCATTCTGGGGATTAGGCCTAGGCTGAGCATTACCTCCAGCCTGACCCCTATTCTGTGTAAAGTCCCTGACCATATGTCTGCTCTTCCCGCAACGGAAGCAAGCATTTATGCCTAGTCTGCACTCCCTACTGTGAATACGGCCACACTTTCCACTTTCCTTTCTAGGACGTTGCACATCACCTCTATTTCCATTCTTGCGCTCGGGTCTACCTCCTCTGGGTGTTGCACTCTTCTGAGAGTTAGAGTTCCCTAAACTCTGATGCCCCTTCTTAAAATCACAAACTCCGCAAGTACTCCTACCACCACTACTGCTGGGACCTGCTTGGTCAGAAGGTTTAGGCCTCCTGACCTCACAGACTCTCTTTTTCTTCCTACAGTCCTCAACCTGTTGGACATGCACCATCAGTCTGGACAAGTCCATGTTGTCATGGATCATTGAAGCCCAACACTCCTCCTTTAAGTCCTCTAAGATTCCTGTAAGGAACCTACTCATCTCGTCCCTGATGTTCGACACAGGGGAAGTGGCATACCAAGACAATTTTATGAATTTCAGAGAATACTCCGTGACAGTCATCGAGCCCTGCTTAAGGTTGATGAACTCCTCAATCTTAGCCTCTATCATCTCTCTGGGAAGAACCTCCCCAGAAAGGCTTTCTTAAACAGCTCCCAAATGATCGGACCTCCGCCCAATGCACTGCTATCCTGCCACATCTTGCACCAAGTATATGCAACATCCTTCAGCTGGTATGAGGCCAGCTCAGCTTTCTCAATCTCCGTGGCCCCCATCACCACCAGAATCTTTTGGATCTCCTTCACGAACTCTTGAGGATCCTCTACAGTCTTAGATTTTGTAAATATTGGAGGAGTCATCCTCGTAAAATCCCGCAACCTGTTCGACATATTGTGGGCTGGTGGGTTCTCCTGTTGAACCTCATGTCTGTTGGCTGGGGCATTCATAGCCTGAGATTGCACAGTGATGGCTTGATCCATCTGTCCCAAAGCGGTTTGCACCTCCGCATCAGTCAACCCAACTGGGTTAATTGGCATGGATACTCGTGCAGCTAGAGCCTGGGGTGGAACTCGATTGACCCAGCAGCTGCTCCTACTCTTTCTCGACTAGCGTTCCCACTTGTGTTTATTTTTCGAAAAAAATAAGAATTGATGTTAGATACGCTCATAAAACCAAGAAATCATAAATTAAGGAAAGCACGATAAGATCAGAAGAAGGGAAATTTCCTATGCATATGCAGTCTCTAATTCATAATAGTGGTACACTTCACTACCATAACTTAGAAACTACCCGATGTGGTTGATGTGAACATTATTATACTTGGAATTAAACCTAAAGCTCTAATACCACATTTGTCACGACTGAGGTCTAGACCCTAGCCGAAACCGGCGTCGTTGACCTCTCGGAGGTCGCAGACAAGCCTACATAAGTCCTCATTACATCGTATAGGTTAATTTTAGCGGAAAATTTAAAACTTTTGTTTGCTTTGAAGTATACATAGACTTCATAGTAAGAATTGCATTATATCACATCAGTTCACAAAAACTATCTAATAATAAGATATTCAAATGAAGGAAATAGTTCATAACTGCATTAATATAAAGTTGCCAAAATGGCACCAATACGACGTTTGAAAATAAGTAAGAAGAAACGCTAGTGGAACATCCTCCACTAGCTCATGCCTACGTCTAAGCTGAAATATAATAGATAAGAATCCTTGAAAGCATGAGGTCCTACTAAGTACGGCTGAATTCTCCACGTCCGGATAGCTTCAACGTAGTCTTGTAAGCTCTAGCGTCCACCTGTACCTGCACCTAAAAGTAAAGGGTTGTATGGATTAGTACACACTTGTACTAAGTATGAGTTTATGCAAGTACACACCAAGGACATGCATGATTAAAAAGAGCTCTCTCCTAACTATATGATTGGAAAGCCAAGTCAGTTAGACTTGCCAAATCAGATTAGGAAAGTCATGCTATGAGAGTAACATGCATCATCATTCTTTTCATATTGCACACAGCACATAACATACTTCATTTAGCACATACATATATCACAAATATTTCGTTCATATGCCGTGAAACCTTGGTATCACGGACTTAACATTAGGACGTCCCAAATGTGGGCTCAACATATGGGACCTCAACTAGAGAGCCTTCTTTAGCAAACACAGAGTCTGCTTCATTCAATCCTAAGTACTTTATTTTTCATTCATTTATATACCTAGGATGTTGTTTAGGACTCTCATCGGGTTCACTATGCAATGACCAAGAATGACCTAGTGTCATTACTTGAGTCTAGCTCACCTCTTGATTATCCTATCCAAACATCTTTGGTATCATTCATTTCATTGTGTGCATTACATGAGGCTGGCCTCATTCTTTCTTCAGGAACATTAACTTTAACCGTCATAGATCATGTGAGCTTCATGAAATCCAGCATCTACCTGACATCGAAAATAGGTGGAATCATTAGCCTAGGTGAAACCAAAACATGCTAGCGTATATAGGGAAATGAAACCTGCTAGAACCCTATGTTGGCAGCATAGGTTCAAAGAGTAGGATATATCAGGAGACCCATACCCGCCTAAATGGACAGTCTCATCTCACCTCTGCCTCCCGAAAGAAGGAATCGTGACTCATAGCTATCCTATCAATGCTCAGTATAAGTTCCATTACATTCATCTCACACATCATAGAAGTTGGCTTCTAGCATGAGGGAATCATTGCTCATTAGATGATTTCTCATCTCATCATTAGTATTAAGTGTGCATTTATCTCAATACTTTCATTAGAGTGTTTCTTAGAGAGTAGTCTCTTTATTAGTTTTACACTGTACGGTTTTTGGTAACACTTATTAGGCTCATTTGAGATTGGTCTCATCTTTCATATTATCCTCTTATTATGTTGTCATCACATTCATTAACTTTAGCATATTAGCTCTTCACACTCACCCCATTACATGAATGTTCATTTTGTCATATGCCAATGCACTTAGCCTTTTTGTGTGTTTCACACTCTTACTTAACCGTCCTGGGGTCACATCATTTCATCATATACATCTTAGGTTCACTTACTTTTAAATGTACGCTGGACTTATGAACCCATACGTACAAGCCATGAGGCTTCGTTCATTATTTGTCTAAGTGACTTATACTTACCCAAAATTATATGGTACAAGACTTATGCATTTTGTAAGTATGCCGAGGTCTCAAGTTCGATTCCTATAGGAAGCATTCATTAAATATTTGCTCACGTAAGACTTATGTATCAATACGGAATTGGGCAAGGGAACCCAATTTCGAACCCCTTGAGCAACACTTAGTCTTATATTAAATTTTGATTTAAAATTTCAGCTTTGGAACCCGAGATCGAATCCCAATGCCTACATTTCTTTTCTCTCCTTGACTTTTCTATTTTTGACTGAGAGAATGTGAGATCGATCCCCCACAACCTCATTTTATTTTTCTTTAATTGGTTCTCCTAGTTTTCTCACCTATCCGAGAGGTTGTGGGTTCGATTCCCACACACCCCATTTTATTTATTTTTATTCTCGCATGGACCGGTCATAATTTTGGCCAAGGACCCACGGGTTCGAATCCCATGTACCTCATTTCTTTTAATTAATTTTCTAGGTTCTCTTACTCGACTAAGACCCGAGTTCGATTCCCTCTAACCTCACATTTATTATTAAATTTTTAGTAGCTTGCATATGGTGAGGTCTCGGGTTCAATCCCTGATGACCTCACATATTTTAAAATAATTTTTGAAACACCAATTCTTCAAGTTGTATAGCCAAAACTAAATTTCCAGAAATCTGGAAATTTGATCACGTTTTCCAGTACATTTTCTCAACAATTTATACATTAGATTTTAGGATAATTCGTGGAACATTTCGTACATTATTAGGTGCATTTTCGTAGTTACATTTGGCCAAGAGTTTTCACTCAATTCAGCGACATCACACCTCATATGAACATCACGATTTTTACAAATATTTGCACATAACATACCAGGATTTAGTATGCCTTTTTCACACTTCAATTTGTGACCAAGAGTCACAGCATACACAATGCACACATATACTTATCACATAGTTTTGAAAAGACATAATTATGAGTCACATAAATTCAAACATACATACATGAACAAATCATAACGAAAACATGTTACATCCCTAAATTCTACCAGCAAACATACCCAACCTACAACAATCGATAAGAGCTAGTGACAGGGACATGCAACGGGGATACATTCCTAGTTTTCAGATTAGAATAGACTGAATCTTAGGGGTCTCTTGGGAAAGGGACCAAGAGGAACAAAACCCATACATTTTCATCGTTCAACACCTGCTTCAAACCTTTCCAACACACTGCCAACTCCCACGAACCAAAGCTTCACCACCGAAACCTCAAACACAGTCCTGTCGAGAACTTTGCTTTTGCTTTTTGTTTTCAGATTAATTTTTATTCTGAGCTTTAGCATTCAAGTTCTTCAAGTGTGATGAACTTTTGAATTTTTTTGTTTGCGTTTACTGATAATGGAACGTGAAAGTGATAGTGGGGGTTTAGACGTGAGAGTAGCTTAGGAGTAGGAGTTTTAGGTGAAGACTTAGTCAAACTAGGACTCTTTTTTATTTAATTAAAAATCTGATTTTTCTAAGGCTAAGTGAAATGACTGGTATGCCCTTACTTTAATCAGATAATTAAATACAATTTAATTCAATTTAATATTGCTTCCACCAAGGATCGAACCCGGGTTAATCTCTTCTTGCGAACGGGTCGACCCAACCCAAATCGTCCACTAAAATACATAAATTAATTAATTAATTAAATCCTTAGGGTAATTATGATACTACCCTTAGACTGGAAAAGACCATTTTACCCCTAGACCCTCCACACCTAAGATTACCCCTTTCAAGTCCGCTTAAGACTCATCCGGGTGAATCTTAATATTCGGGTGCCCTACATGGATGGACCCAACCTTGTCTAGCTCAAATAACTCACCAAGTTGGTTGGCTTGTCTGGTGCATATATTCTGAAGTCTAGTTCTACGTGCATCAATCCGTGTGAACCCGGTTTAATCTAGGCATTCTAGGTACGTTTAGGCATTACTTCGCATAGTCATTTTCGGGTTGTTATAAGGATATTAGTGATCCTATGTTTTTAGGGGAAGATTAATGGAAGTTTGAGAGGATTAGAATTGAAAATCGGAGAAGAAAATTCAAAAAAAAACATCTGACAGTCTCTGTTCTGCGACGCCTACCAGAGCCCCTCAGGACAGACTCTGTCCATTAGGCTCTGGCTCGCCGCGCTATCCAGAGCGCCTGAGGACAGCCTCTGGTGTTCCGCGCCTCTTAGAGCGCCAAGGTCACCTGGAGTTCCCATTTCTCCCCCATCTTTTTGTACGAGTTTCTAAGTGATGTACCTAAGAATCCTAGTTGATTCCAAGACTCTAAAGTACATCTAAACAACATTAAATCATCAATAAATATGAGATCATAATACTCGAATCCACAATCAAATTCAAGGAAAGTTAAGATCAAAGTCAAAGAAGTCAAAAAGTTAAGTCTAAGGCAGTGAAGTAAGTTAAAGTAAAGTTTCTTAAAGCATTCAAGAGTCTTATTTGAACGTTTTAACTTCGTTTTAAGGCTCAAGTTTCGAGTTAAAAAAAGAGTAAAAGTTGAGATCTTTTTTTCAAAAGAAGTATAAGGAGCCAAGTATTCCCTAAAGAGTTGATCAAGATAAAAAGTTTCAAATTAAGAAAAAGAGTACAGAGCTGAGTTCATTTCTCAAAAGATATAAGGGAACTAAGTATTTTCTATAAAGTTTATAAATGTATTTACATTTAAGTTATGTGGTAGATAAGACTTCTCAAAAGAGTTTTGAAGAAGAAAGTGGAACATTGATTTCAAAGGAACTTTTGTAAAGTTAAAGTGTTGAGCAAATTATCTCAACCCAAAGAAAGAAAGTTATTCTAAAAGTATGAGCTAAAGTATATTTTGGGATTAGTATTGAGCATCGATGTGGGGATAAGAGTTCGTAATTAACTGCCCCCATGTAAACCATGTAGCCATCATGGGTGTTAACGGGTCATACTTTTCAAATAATCACGTAAGTTAAGCTAGTGGATCCACAAAGTTAAGTAAGGTCCTGTGCCGATGACAAGTTATAGGATAGTCCTTGGCAACGTGAGGTAAAATCTTGTATCATCACTTAGGCTCACAGTGATGGTTATTGGTTAGACAATCTCTCACAGAAACTATATTACTTTCATATACAAGTAAATTTGAGTTTACTATTGCATTACCTTCAATGAATTAAGTGTTTACACTGTTTTACGAGCTTTATACATATTGCATGTGTCTTTACTTCTTAATATTGAGTATTTCTTCATGAGTTAAGCAGAACCAAGGTAAGTTCATTCTTACTTCTTTCAAGCATCGTAGTTGTTGTTTAGCATTTCAACTCGCATACTCGTACATTCAATGTACTGATGCCAGTTGGCCTACATCGTTTCATGATACAATTGCAGGTAACCAGGATCAGCATACAACGCCTCTTTGATCCAGCTTGAGCATTCAGAGTCAGTGGTGAGCCTCTTGCATTCCGAAGGACTTTTTGATGTCTTTTCTTTTGTACTTCGTTTATAGAATATTGTGGGGTTTGTCCCAATATTTATCTTGTTGTAGTAGAGGCTTCATAGAAAAAATAGACAGTCAGACACTTCAACTTTTAGTCTCTTTTTATCTTATATGACAGATGTTTTAACTTTGAGACTTAAGTTTCATTTTGGACAAGGTAACTATTTAAAGTATTTCTTTTAAGAATGTTCTTATTTCTTAATTGAGTTAAGTTAAGTCTTCCACTGAGTTAAATAAGACAGGTCAAGGGTTTGCTCAAGGCCAGCAATGGTCATTGGGTGCTGGACACGTCTAGGGTATAGGCTAGGCGCGTGACACATTAGTTTTCTAGTAAATTTACTGGCAAATTTTTTAATGAGGCAACAAATAGTGAATATGAAAATATATGTGTACTCTTTTTCCTTCACTAGAATTTTTTCCCGCAGGGTTTTTCCTAGTAAGATTTTAACGAGGCACGCAATTGACATCCAAGGGGGAGTGTTATAAATCTATTGTTTTATGTGGATGATCCATTAGAGTTATCCAACAATTTATTGGATTCATGTATAAGTGTTTCTAAGGCGATAAGAACCTTAAGAGATAACTATGAATCTATTAATGTGGTGACCTTTGGGAGTGATATCTCAACTATAAATAGAGATATCACTCACCATTTGATATATACTCTTAAATGAGAAGAAAACCTCTCTCTTCTATTCTCTTATCTTCTCTCTTTATATTATATCATTATGAGCTTGATTTTATAATAAAAAGTAGCTCAAATTTTTTTCTTCTCATTTCATTATCATGACAAAAAATGGTATAATCATAAATAACTTCTTTGAATTTAATTAAAAAATATATAGACAAAGAGAAATGTGGAGTAAGTGCGCAAATTCTAGCTACCTCTATGATGTAAACAAAATGTGTGTATCATAAGACAACATTATTTATGAAATTATAAATATTTTTCTCTTTATACTTTGGAGCTACTACTATGGTTTTCCACTTAATATGAGTCGGGATACCAAATAGTTATATTCTATAGGAAATAAATATCTAAATAGTCACCTGCTAGTTAAATTTCAAATATGTACCCAGATTTGTTTGTTTGACAATGTCGTCGTTGCCGTACCTTTGATTCTTTCGTCAGAAATAACAAAAATTATTGAGTAAGCTACCGCCTCTCTTTCAATCATAAATCCCTTAAACTCACTGTTAGTAATACATTAGGTATTTACTTATCTATATATTATTTCATTTCATCATTTAGGTCCCAAATTTACCGTT
Organism: Solanum pennellii; assembly: GCF_001406875.1. NCBI lineage: Eukaryota > Viridiplantae > Streptophyta > Magnoliopsida > Solanales > Solanaceae > Solanum > Solanum pennellii. The sequence continues at coordinate 33,728,412 of NC_028644.1, forward strand.
GGAGTCATGTAGCATCATTGTTGTTTTTAGAATTGATTTAGGTCCCTAATTTACCATTGGAGTCATGTAGCACCATTGTTTTTAGAATTTTATTAACGAAATGGTGTAACAAGTTAATTAAGTACACATCTTCCTTTTAACTTAGTTTACACATCTCCCTTTTAACTTAGTTTTTATTAATTTCTTGACTTGTCAATAATGTTGCAAGTAAGGCCATTAAAAATTAGAAACACAAGTTGCCAAATGATGTATCGTTTGCAAGTATACTATCAAATTTCTCAATCCAAGTTGGTAAGGAGTAAGCTAATGTAAAGGACTAGTCAAACTTAGATGACTATGAAGTTGTCTAAATCTATGTATTCAAAATTGTTTACAGATGCGTGTTTGATGTATATTTTTGAAAAATTCATAGGTCCTAACTACTAATGTTAGACTTAACATGCTTCATTATGATGTAGACCTGAGAAGAAACACGAAAGAAATAATCTTTAAGGAACCATTATACTAATGTAACTAATATCATGATTGTACTTGAGTGAATTACCTAAGATGGTTAATGACTTTTGTATTATAAGACTATCTCATCTAAAACTTTATCATTTTGTTATGTTTTCAGATTCTTGGACAGAGTAGCAACAGTAACAGAGGAGGTTGACTGAAACCTCTCAATTTATGGAAGCTAAACATGGTCCATCGTGTAGAAGAACTAAAATCGATAATACCAATGGATCCAATATAGGTACTCTACGTCCGACGAGCCAAAAAAAAATGAACATACACCTAATATATTCCTTTGGAATCCGGCTGCCTCTCGACATAATTTTAGGCTCGGATAACGAAATTTGTGAAGCCTCTCTTGTTTGTCCTAACATTATATGACGTATAATTATATAATCTCTTTCGCTCGTCCCTACTCTCTCTCCCCCTCCCTTCTTACTACTTGATGATGATGATACTAAAAACAATTGATAAATATATCGATGTGTATATATTGAGATCAAATACATGAATTTATCGATATATATATTTTGATATCAGTCAGATACATATAAACCTACTTAAATATAAAGTGTCTGGAATAAATTACATATAATTTAACTCGTGTGTATCTATTTTGTCTATCCGAGATATATTTCTATTAGATGAGGAATAATAATGGAAAAATATATAATTTATGTTAGGAATCTTAAAAAATAAATATTTAAAATCAGATTAATTAATTAATGATAAAGTGATCAATATTAAAGGCAATAACGGAGTAACAAATATTTATTGCCACAATGTAGTAAATTAATTATTTGAATCTCCAAATCTTTATCCTTCTTCTTTTAGATGAAAACTAATAAAGAAGCAAAGTGTCGATTAGACAAGTTATCTAGATGAATGGTATAACTATACTAAAAGTAGCTAGAGTTTTTATTTTTCTTATCTTTTTATTGTCATGAAATATTTAAATTTTTGTTTCTCAATAATAATAACAATAACAGCAGCAGCAGTAGTACCAGCCACAACAACAGCAACAACAACAACAACAGCAACACTAACAATAACAACAACAAAAGCAACACCACTACCACCAACACCACCATCACCACCACCACCACCACCAACAACAACAACAACAAATACTACTACTACTACTACTACTACTACTACAACAACAACAACAACCTGGCTTTGATATCAACTTTGTCACGATTCAAACCGTTGTGATTGACACCCACGCTAATCATTCGGTGGGAGAACCACTATTACAATCTAACTAACCAACTAACCAAAATCTAAGTCAATTAAGTTACAAAATAAGTGTAATTAACTAAACAAATGCGAAATTAAATACCTAGAATCTGAAAGTCGTTATACCAAAACTATACAAAAGAAAAATTTAAGAACAAAGGGTACAACCCCGAAACTAAACAACACCTTAAGTAATAGTTTGAGTCCGAAGAGAGTAGACTTAAACAAAGAGAACTCAAGAAAGCCCGGAAGAACTAGATCACCCTTGAATTAAAATCCGTCACTGATCTCCTAAGCAAGGTTTGTCAACAGCCGCGTGAAGATGTCCTGTACTTAATAAAAATTAGAGTAAAGCAACCACCGTGTACTGGTAGGATCACGAGACTATCCCACTAGTGTAACATAACGAGTTAATATAACATTATAATATATATCACATACTCAATATTAACAACATTAAGAACAACAACACAATTCACATGCTTTCACGAAGTTGGTCCTCTCACCGAACCCAAAGTGAAATTGTTAGCTTGCCAGCACGTGACAATTTGATTCTATTTTATGCCGAAATATGACAATCCGATCCAATGTTATGCAAGAACATGGCAATTCGATCCACGTTAGCTTGCAAGAATTGGCAATTTGATCCTCAATCACACACACAATCACAATTACAAGTACATCATCAATGATCATACATTAATTTATGATTTCATGGTAATGACAATCACAAATCGCATTTTCAACGTCTATGATAAATATTGCAACATGTATACATAAACAAGTATTACAATGAAGCAAGAAAAGCATATACCACACATAGTAGAATCACAACCATCATCTACGTCGAATCGAAGCTTGAATCTCCTAAGGAACTTGAATCTTCCCTTTCTGGATTCTTTCCGCTTATTTTAGGTCTACAACAATTAATATACGCAAGGTCAACAATCAAAGGTCTAATTATTTCGATTAGAAAAAACCTAATAACCCTAGACCAAATCCAAGATCATAATACCCAAATTAGGGCTTTTCCATCATAATTATTAGATGAAAACCCTTCCCCATCAATAATAACCCAAGGAAATAGGTTTTACAGATCAAAAAACGAATTTGGGAGTTAAAATCTTACCTTAAGCCTAAAAAATGGTGAAAACTATTAAGAATTCGTCTAGGGTCGCCTCCTTAGTCCTAAAAGCCAAAAAATACCAAGCAGGGTCGGTTTAGGGTTATAAGCGACTTTAAAACGTGTCTGTCTCGCTACAACGGACCCATCCCGATGCAGCGGCACCACTCTAGCGGCCTTGGCAGAGGCAGAATGTACTCATTCAAAAAAAAATCAATTCCGGGAGTTCTACTCGTCCAAATTTGATTTCGTAAAGTGCTACGAGTTCGTTATCGTCTTATCCATCCACACATGTAATAAAATCCACAATCAGATTTCTTAGTCATTACAAGATTTTCACTACACCTTAGTGAATCTTATTTCTTCCAAATCTGGACTAGGTTGAGTAATTCCAAATCACTATAAAAAAGTTTTCTGGCCCCAATTCTTTCTTCATTGACTTTACCATAACGACGGAATCGAATCGTTACAGCTACTAATATAGTTTTCCATATAGTATGAATTGCGATCAAAATATTTATATACTTTAGAAAATAAATATTCATGTCGTCATCTGCCTATTACAATCTCAATATGTACCATAAAGAAGTATTTTTTTGTTCATTACAAGTTAGTATTAGTCAAAGGTAATGTGATAAATATTAGTTTTCATATTAACAATCTTAAGCATGCTTTTAGGCACAAACACTTAAGTATTTACATAAAAGTTTAGGTAAAAACAAATCTAAACCATTTGAGTTATAAATGATTCAATCAAATAAGTTTTCATTTGAATCTTCCGCAAATTAAGTTTGAGAATAACTAAAAAATGCGAATCAGAATAATTTCATAAGTACCTCTTAGATTTGACTTAGTACTACCAACTTCTTTTCTGATTTAAAACATTAAGATTACCTCTATTGATTTGAATTTTTGGTAAAACTTTTTTAATTGGTTTCTTACTATCAAAATATAAATTGTAATCTATTAATTCACCTTGTCCAACTTTTTTATTTATTTCTAAAGTTTTATGAGGCCAAACTACAAGCTTAATAATTGTGTTAATTTTGAATCATTACCTACCTTAAAAATTACTCAGACAAAGACATCAATCTTTAATTTGTTGGGAGTAAGAATATTGAGGATTAATCAAAGTCTTAATTGTATTCTTTTTCTTACTTTAATACTCCAACATTGTCATGATTCTTTATTTTCACTGAAATAGATTATTTATCGTATATCGGTTGTTGGACTAGTGAAAAAACAAATAAATTTATCATAGTTGTTATTTATGATACTTAGTAATTGTATAATTTTAAAATTCTTATTTTACTCTTAATTACACGTTTGTACGTGAAAATTATAGTATAAAAAATAGAAAAAATTATACAATATAGCAAACATATACATAATTTATAATACTTAGCTATAGTTTAAATTTTTTTAATATTTACAGCTATACTATCAATTGTATAGCAAAATGTTAGTTTATATACACTTATCATGTTATGCGACATGTATTAAGCTAATGCCCAATAATATTCAACCTTACTCTCTCGCTCATCCCTTACCTTTTTTCTCTTTATTTATTACAAAATCAAATCAAACTCTAGTTATGTTCCATTCCCAACATTATGATTTTCAATCAAATCAAACTTTAATTTCATTTTCTTCGTAAAATTTCAACTTTGAAGGTGAATGTCCATCAACGTTAGCATTCATAGAATTAGGTAACTTCAATTTAGTTATTTCAAATTATTAATTTTGTGAGTTAATTTTATTATTATTTGTATCGTTTAATTTCTTCAATCTCAATTAGGGTTGATCAAAAGGAATTTCTAAAAGTGATACTTTAATGGCAGAGCAGAAGAGGATGGTTATAAGAAGTATGCAATATTATCTTCATTCTCTGAATGTTCCTCTTTTCTGACAATTGAGATACAAATTAAAATTTCAGAAAAAATCGTACCGACGCAATAACTTAGCCAATATCAAGGTGAAAGTATGTCAAGAGGAAAGACAGTGTTGAACTTTTGAAATCTTCAAAAATGTCCAACAGAGGAATCTGAAAGAAGATGCATTGTATCATAACTTTTAAAAGTGTATCTGTAATCATATTTCTTTTTGGACACATTTATTGTATACATGTTCATTATTGAATGAAGCAATAAACACATGTGTTTATACTGTATCATATGTTGTATTCTTTGTATTCAATGTATCTTTTGTATTTTTCATATTCTAAATATATACTTTGATATATTGTATCAAATTATATTCATATTGCAAGGTGCAATTATATTCATGTTCAACGCTCAAAAGATTAGCATACGTTTGTATTTGCTACTAGCAATTATAATAGTATGTATTCAAGAATTCTTAGGTTGAATGAACCATCAAATAAAAGTATTCATACTGTAATATAACTTGCATTTTTTGTATTTGTATTCACTGTATTTTTTTTTTGTATTTTTCACATGCGAAATGTCTAATACATGTATCAATTTAAACAAAATCTTATACGAGTTTTGCAAACAATAATCATCAAATCAAAGTGGCATGATTTAAGGTATTTTTATTTTATAAAAAATGGATTATGTCATTTTAAATGTCCTCGAATTTTGATTTGTAAACTAGTATACAGACAAACAAACTTTGAGTCATGTTAATTGATTAATGAAAAAATGAGATTTTAATGGGCTTAATTAAAGGTGGAGAAACTACATAATATAGCAAACCTGAATTTATATTTATGTATATAACTATAGTTTATTTTTTTAAGCTATATGGATATACTTACATATTAATTAGCAAACTTAATTAACCATGAATTATTAGGGTTTTTAAAAAAAAATTATATGTATTTAAATAATTATTGCTAAATAGGAACGATATCAATATACATCTAATAAATGCATAATGCACGTTTTATGGGGCTATGTTCCCCATACTTACCTTATTCAATATTTTTCTCTTTCAATATACATGTATTAATGTTTTTTATTATTATTATTTTTCCTCCAATTTCCTTCGAATTCAAGATCCTTTACATGATTATATGAACGATTTTTGTAATCATTTTCGTTTGGGTATTTTCTAATTGCATTTTCTCATTTATATGAAGTTTATATTTGTATATATATATGTTTCTCAATTTTCGTAAGATTTTGTTTGAAGAAGTTATTTTTACCGACATTCAAATATATAATTTAATAATGTTAAAATTTACTTTGACATAAATGATGTAATGCATGAATACATTTCATTCTCCTGATACACACGTATAATTGTATTTGAATATTGAACACAATGCAATACATATACATTTGAATACTTGTTATTTTTCATGGATTGTCCAATTAGATATACAAGTGCATTTGGATACATTAATACATTACATAGATTTGAATGTATACATATACAAAACATCTATTTTTATTTTTATTTTTGCATAGGGTGAAATACATATACATTTGGATAATTATATTGTAGTATAGTTCATTGTCTTTTTTTCTAGATTGTCCAATTGTATTGATATATCAACACAATTGTATTGAGCAATCTTAGAGATACAACTACGCTTATCGTGTATTTGAAATCGAAACGAACAAGATTCATCATATTACAATAAATCAATTTAACTAAAAAAAAAAGTAAGTGAAACGCCTTTACATTTGAACAATAACAATAGTGACAATGAAAATTTATATACGATGTATCAAATTTTTAAAAAAGTAATTGGAATTCGAAAGTATACACATTAACTAGGTAGTCTTTAGTTGTTAATGTAACAATGGGAAGTTGAGAATTTCAGCATATAATTAAAGGGATTCAGTTACCTTATTTAATTCACTACAATTTTAATTATATCACTGTATAATTATTAATAACACAAATACAGCTAGGTATTCATATAAAGTATAGTCATTTTTAGTAATAACAAACTTATAGCTATTGAACTTCAATACCCCTATAAATGTCATAAATATAGTCATTTATGTAATTTCCTCTAATAGGAAGAACAAAACCCAGTGATAATTTCAAGGGTAAATCATATAAATATGTTATATTAAGAAAATATTTACCATCTATATCAATAAAAAAATTTAACTAAATATAACTTTTTTGAATAAAAAAATTGTACCGCTTTCTTTCTCTGTCATTTTTCTCTTCCCCATCTTCTTGTTTTTATTTTTCTTCTTCGTCGTCTCTTTTTATTCTTTCTCTTCCTCCTCTTTTTTTCTTCTTTATTCTTCTTCTTCTTTTAAGCTTTTCTTTTGAATAATTATTCTCAAACCAATTTGTGTTTCTGTTTCACTATTTTTACCTAAAAACATAACGAGAAAGAGAAATAAGAAAATCAAAAATTTGTACAATATTATGTTTTCAAACAGAATCTTGAAATCTCTAAAATTACAGCAACAAAAATTCACCATTGATGGTCATTTATAAAGCTTCAAATTTTGAATTCATTTTATGAATCTTACGAACTCGTGATTAGTTTGTATAGGTTGATTCTACAAATAATTGAAAATGCAATTTGAAGTTTATATCTCAATTTTAGAGAGTTTGGTTAAGTTTATGATTGATTTTAGGAGAAATATAAGATTGCAACTCGAAAAAAGTAAAGTTTATGGAACTGTATCACAATTGTGTAAAAATTGCATTAAAATCATGAACAATACATTTTTAATACATATTGCAAACATCACTTACGTTGTTAAGGATAAAAACCAAAATAATTTATAAGCACATATAATGCATGTTTTATTCATGAATAACACAAGTTTAATTCAGTCTATAGATCATTGTCTTGTCTTTCGTTAGTTACAGTTTTCATTCGTTCTTAATTCCCTTTTCTAATTCAACTTTAATATTGTGTAATACACGTTTAATGCTACTTTAATTCATTTTGCAATTTATTGGGTTGATTTGCTATTGTTGGATTAATAATTTAATTCATTATTAATACAAGTTTAATTCACTCTTAGATAATTGTATGTTCTTTCATTAGTATTCTTCATTCATTCTTATTTCTCTCTTCTAATTCAACTTTAATATTGTGTAATACACTTTTAATGCAAATTTAATTCATTTTGCAGTTTATTTGGTTGATTTGTTACTACTAAATTATTTGTTTAATTCATTAGTGATACAAGTTTAATACACTTTATAGATCGATGTATGTTATTTCATAAGTTATGTTTTTATTCATACTTGATTCTCGTCTAATTCAATTTTAATATTTGTGTAATACACTTTTAATACAAGTTTAATTTATTTGGCAGCTTATTAGTTGATTTGTTATGATAGGATTACTTGTTTAGTTCATTATTGATGCCAGTTTTATTTAGTTTACAGATCATAGAATGTTCTTTCATTTGTTACATTTTGCATTCACGTTTAATTCTCTTCTAATTCAACTTTAATATGTGCATTACATATTTTAAATTCAGGTTTAATTCATTTTGCAACATTTTAAATTTAAGTTTAATTCATTTTGCAGTTTATTAAGTGTCTTCATTTTTTACGATTAAATTACTTGTCTAATTAATTATTGATACGACTTTTATTCAGTCTACAAATTATTGACTGCTCTATGAAAAAAGTAGAGAGAGAAAGGAAAAAAGAGCAACCAAAGGAGAAGAAAAAAAAATATCAGAAAGCAAGGGAGAAAGATCAATAGAAACAAAGCAAGGATGAAAGAGAACAAAAGGAAAATAAGGGAGAGAGAACAGTAGAAAATAAGAAAAGGAGAAAGAGCGACAAAAAAATGTGAGAGAAAAAGGATAAAGAGGCGATAGACAGAGATAATTCTAACAAAATATATAGTATTGCTATATATTGCTATAAATGGTAATTATCAAAGAGTATAGACAAAATATGTAATTATTTTTCGGAAAAGGGTCTAAAATACCCTCAAAGTATTGGAAATGGTAGAAAATTACCCTACATCCACCTATTGGCTCCAAAATACCCTTCTCACCCACCTATTGGGTCCAAAATACCCTTGTCATCCGTCTTTTGGTTCAAAATTAACCACTTATTTAACGGTTTTATATTTAAACTATTTAAATATTTTTTTAAATACGTAGCGCTCAACTATTTGTTATAATTTAACTTATTAGTATAATTTAAATCAATCCACTACCCACCCATTACTAATTAAACCCTCCAAATCAATAAATCACTCACATTATTAATGCAACAACTGAAAAGCTATTCCCAATTGAGTGTTTTTAAAAAATTTAGACGAAAATATCTATAACTGTAAATTATCATACATTCAAGTGTCTAAATAAAAACTACCGATAAACTTAAAAGTCTGACTATGTTCATCTTAATTATTCTTACGTCTCAATTATGTGATGTTACTTCATAGGTAACTTTTTTTCAAAATAATATATTAAAGGTTTTAAAAACAAATCATAAATATTTATATATATTTTAAAAAAAGTGCATGAATTAATTCGGGATGTATTATTTTTTTACCTTTAACCATAAATTTCTAATTCAATCTTGAAAGAGAATCATATTGAAAGTGTCCTCCCAAATAAGCGGCTCAACATAAATTTAATTGGGGCTTCGATTCGGACTCGAATAATTTTGGATGTTATTTTCATTAATCTAATAATTTCATCCTGTTTTAGTAGTGTTTATGACTATTTTGATATTAAAGTTGGATTATTAATTGGGTGGGGTTTAGTTAGTAATCGGTGGGTAGTGGGTTGGTTCATAAATAATACAAATAAATTAAATTATAACCAATAGTTGAACATCAAGTATTTTAAAAATATTTAAATAGTTTAAATTTAAAATCATTAAATAAGTGGTCAGTTTTAAACTCAAAGGTGGATGACAAGGGTATTTTGGAGCCAAAAGGTGGATGAAAAGGGCATTTTGGAGTCAATAGGTGGATGAAGGGTAATTTTGTACCATTTTCAATACTTTAAGGATATTTTAGACCCTTTTCCGATTATTTTTTAAAAGGAATCCACTCATGTAATTAATCCTAAATTTCAAGCCTAGAAGTTTATTTTGAGCATTTATGTCGACCCATTAGAATTACTCGTAATATAAATAGACTCTTCCGAAAATTAGACAAAATGTTCATTAGTTTAAATAGCCCACTTTAAAAATTAGTAGTGTTCTTTGTCATTCTTCTTCTGTATCTTCTTCTTCGTCTCCCTTCTTTTAAGAAATAAAAAAAATGACATATTGCAAATGTGAATTGTTTTAAGTGAATTACACCTCAAAAGACTCGAAACATTGAGAGAATTTTATATCTAAAACTAGTGAATGTTTAGAGATGATTTTGAGTTGATCGAGATTGAAAAGTCAGCATATACTTCATATATAGTTAAGCTATATTCCAATTTTTGTGTGTATTATAATGTATCGAAAGTTTAGAGTTCATATATAAGTTATATTGTATAGTCAATGTATATTTTTTATGACTATATTTACCGTAAACTAACTACTTTATTGTATACATTTGAAACTAGCCCCATCTCTTTTGGGTTTTTAATTCATCAACTACCTTTAAAAGATAAAAATTGAACGCACTTGTAATTTATAGGTTTATCCTTTTCACCATAATGAATCTCTCTTGAACTATTTCAGTAAGATAGTTCATGTATGTTTTCATTTTTGTTTGAGAAAATATTTCAAATCCGTCACAGTAAAATTTACTTAAGCATCTTACCTTAACAGAATACACTTATTATACAAGATTAGGAGGGTAAATAAATCTATGCATAGTAAAGTGCTAAAATAGATGTTAATGTCAAGTTTATATATTTTCTCTTTCTATTTCTACCTTGTACTGTATCTCATTTTTCAATGTTCATTAAATTACCTTCTAGATTCTCTTGATTGTTTCCCTGAGTAATAAACTGATAGCATTTAAATTCTAAATTAACCTTGATTTTCTCCTATGCAAGATTTAAGTTAATTGATTTCCTTGACTTAATATTGAATTCCTCAGCCTGTTAATAGTGGATTTAATATTCAATAAATTTAGTACAAACTGTGAAAACGAGGTTGATATCTCACTATAGAGAAGGCCTCATCTATGTCTACCTAAGATTTGGTTGGCAAAATTACCTAATAACCTAGAAGAAAAATTGCAAGCTGGGCAGGACATTTATGTAAATGAAACGTTTTTTTAATTATTTGGATACATATTTCGATATTATTATAATTGGGACAAGTTAGTCCTGCAAGTTAAAACCTATGCAACAACATAACTATGTTAATACAGAATAATGTGAAGACTGCAAATGATCACAAGTCAATGGCTGGAAAATACAGAAAATCTTTGGGTAAGCTCCAAACCCACCATCCAATAGCACCATACAAAATCTTCCTAAATACACAACTGGACAATCACCCTTGCTGAGTAAGGTCTTTGTGACTATACACAATTGATTTATCACCATCAACAATTTGTCCACTTCCCCTTGCAAGCCTATACAAAATTGCAGCATTGGGTAAATAACTCATGTCCAAAATGCACAATGAAATTCAATCCCAATCAAAATAAGTAAAACAAGCTTAAGGAAGAAAACCCATTTATAATTGTAAGAAACGGCTGAAAAAGCATCAAATAGGTACTGGACTCTAGAACTTGGTATAGATTTTAAACAGCAAATAAACTCTTACTCTTGCACATACAAGACACACAGTAAAACCATGGCAAACTCATGCCTCTGATCTTTTTTATTGTTTTCATTTCATTTTGGTGATGAAGTATTGATAAAATGGCCCTTAATATATACGGGTTGGACTTATTATGGTCCTTAGATGTATTTCACTAAACAAAAATTAGACAATTTTTGGTCTTAAACCCTAAACTAATGGTAGAGATGACAAAGGTGTAGCAAATGTAATAAAGCTCAAGGACATGTCGTATAGGAAAGAAATCGTATCTAGGTCAAGTTGAGAGAATTCATTTCGACCTGCGTAAGGAAAGATTAAACTGATATCATCTTCTTTACTTCCATTTTCTCTTTTATCATAAGAGATATACGAGTCACCAAAGAGAATTGAGAAGAAACAGTTTTGTTGTTTCAAAAGGCAAACTCTCAAGAGTGGTAGCTTTCCAGGTAGGACTTAAAGCCAGAAAGAAGTAGAAGAGGAACTGAAGTAAAAAGACAGTTGATAGCACACATACCATTTAGTTGTTAGCAATCCTTCAACTCCAACTGGGCCACGAGCATGAATACGACCAGTACTAATGCCCACCTATTCACCCAAAACCAAGAAAGACACAGATAAATATGAAACTACAATGCCAAAAGATAATTTGGAATCACTGATAGATTATATACCTCTGCACCAAGTCCAAAGCGGAATCCATCACTAAATCTTGTACTTGCGTTGTGAAATACAGCAGCACTGGAAAGTGAAAAACAAATGTATATTACTACAATGAGCAAAACTTATTATTGGGAACTAATGAAATGCCAGAGGACTTACAGCCTGTTTTCCGATTTTCTCATGTTTGTTTGGGACAAAAGTTTTGAAAAATGTTTTGCAAATGAACTCATTTTCCTCAAAATTAAGGAAAAATGACTTCCCTTCAAAAATTAAGAAAACATTTTCCAAAACTCTCCTCCAATTTTAAATTAAATCTTTTTTGGAAAAAACAACAATTTTAAAAAAAATTCAAATAAAATTCTTATTTTTTTTACCCGATCCCTGACCCCCCACCC
>NC_028644.1:33741698-33755645 GCF_001406875.1 Solanum pennellii
CAACCCCCAAAAAAATTAATTTTGTTTTTCAAAAATACTATAAAGTTCAAATTTTTATTTTTTCACTCCTACCCCCTCCACCACCACCCCAAATAAAAATTGTTTTTAAAAAATATTTTTCAATTTCATAAATTATTTTCTACTCTAGTAAAAATAAAAGGTGTCTCTCAAAAACATTTTTCATTCATAAATCAAACACAAAATCATTTCCGGAAAATATTTTCTACTCACCAACCAAACATGAGAAAATAAGTCCAAAATATACTTGTTTTCCAGGAAAACATTTTCTAGGAAAACATTTTCCATGGAAAACATTTTCCTTCATACCAAACACACCCAAAAAGTGCTTATAAGCACTTGATTTTAAGCTAAAATGGTAAAAATAAGTCAAAAGTCATAAAGTTAGAATTTCCAACTTATGGCTTTTGACTTATAACTCGAAATCGAAAAGCCAATCCAAACAGGTAGTTCGTATGTCAGACTGAAGAAACTATTCATGAGTTGTGGTAAAGGATGAAGTTGAAAAACACAAGAATGATAAGATAAAGTAATCCGGTAAATATACCTGTCAACCTGATGTAAAAAAACTTCAGCAACTTCCTGATCTTCAGTAATGATGCTATCGGTGTGGGCACTGCAGTGAGTTGGGTATAACAAAATAAGGATTGCAAAAGTTTGCATGGAACCGGAGCTTCAATATGAAGTAATTTTTAAAAAATAATCATAATGCATCCTAGTAAAAAAATAGGCAAACATAACATGCCTTCCATGCTGATGTATATGATCTATCGCAGCATATACATCTTCAACAACTTCCACAGTGCAAGCTAGTGAACTATATTCGTGACGAAATGTACGTGCCTCTGGAATCATGAGCAGGGAGCTAGCTTTGGGTCCACCATATAAAGAAACCCCTGGCAAAGAGGCAAACATCAGATAACATGTCTTGAATCTAATTAAACTGGTCTTTCAAGGCCAAACAAGTTGAGGATAGTCAGCATCACTTTTCTCATTAAAAGTAATTGTTGCAGATCGTCAGCATTTACCACATATTTTAAAACTTAGGATAGAGCCATTTTCTAGTAATGTTCAATCTATTATGTATTAATCGATATTAAGTTGATTGGTTTGAGTTATGAACAAAAAAGCTACTTCGTTTCTTCTTGTCCAAGTCACTTCTTTTTTTGTCCAGGTTGTTTGTGTGTGACTCCACGTGATCTTTTTCGAGATCATTTTGATGTTTTTGAGAGAAAGGACCCAGATTTTTCCTTTAGTTTGCCATATTACATCCACATGCTCTTTCTCCTTGACTTGAGGGCTAGTACACTTCTCAATATAAAAAGATTATGCTTTAAAACTACAGCTCACAATTAGTGCCTTGTATGCAGCTAGTATTACATTGATTAGCTATCCACAAAGAATCTTGAACATGTTCATGAGTAATCCAAATATTATTAACCACTTCTAACCACAATGATGGAAGTGCACAAGACCAGAAAGTCACATTGATAATTAGAAACTATAAATAGAAACACTAGTAACATTAGTAACTTCCATAATATCATAAAGCAATCTATAGGCTAATAAATGAATAAGGATAACCATAAGTGTCGCAGCAATCATGAGATGGCAGAGGTTGCACATACAAGATGGACAGCTTAAGGGTATCCTAAGTACAAGCTTGGATGTAAAGACAAAGAAGGGGTACAGGGTCACACCAGATGAGAACTACAAAGATGGATAACATGTCAGAGCATACAAGGGATGAAATGACAAGTGTGACCGACCATGGAGCAATCAGAAAATCTAAGCTAATCAGGATTCAGGTATGAAGTAACTCATGGATTTTGACAACTGAGATGGACTTCACATAATATTTGATTACTTGTTATGTATCATAAATCAAGTTTGAAACAACAAAGGAGATACAGAAGATTTGGATGAAATACTCAAGGAACAGAACATGTAACATATCTTTTTTAAACACAATGTAGATTGTGTATCCTGTTAATTGTAGATGAGATTTAATAACAAGAGTGTTTTTGTTGGTGATTCAACTCAAAGCTAAACTGAGATTAAGAAAGTGATCTCAATTTTTCTCCCCTACTCCCAAGTCAGGACCCCAACGTATTCATCTAAGTTGTGCGGACTCTTTTGGTACCGCAACCGTATCGATACGACATGTGTGTGGATGTGGGATTTGGTCAATCGATTTTGGGTATTATAACTAAAATTGATAAAGAAATTTGAGAGAGATGCAATGATTTCTGAAATCAAAACAAAAGTTGGGGTGAAATCATAATTAGGCATATGTCCTTTTAATGTTAAAAGATATTTGTATGAAAAAGTCATCAACCAGAAGATGCTTTGAAGATATTTATAGGTCAACATCACTGCTGAATGCGCAATGAACTCAAGAAGTCTATCATGAACTCTAAATCATTTGCAATAACTATGTAACACCAAAAAAAAACAGTAAGGAAGTGTGTTTGTACTTAATAATAATTACAAATTCAAACTTGCTCTCTAAATTTATGCATTCCTTTCCTTCCAAATAGTCCACCATAATTTAGGCATATCTAATTTAGACATTTGAATTATTTTTAGCCAAACCTGCGTACCTGTATACATTACAGGATCCGTTCCCCCAGATCTTTTAATTACATCTATGATTGTGAAATTAAGGAATGAACAGATGCAATAATCATGTTCAGTTTCTGTTGACAGTAGATTATGAAGGATCCAATCTCTAGATCCACTCATTTCGGACACCAGCACCCAAAATCAGAAACTTAGGTATTCATGTAGAAGCTCAATTATTGAAGGAGTTCACAAAAAAAAATACCTTTTGTTTGAAGTTCCACAATCAGATCATTAAGACCTCCATTTTGTGCCAAATCCTTATGCACAAGAAGTGTTTCCTATAAGGGAAAGCAATGAAAAATATTCACAAAAACAGAAAAGAAATAAACTACTGAAGTTAAATACTGGACACTGCTTTACAAAAAGGTATAAAGAAACTACCATCGCATTACAGGCTGCAGGATAATCGGTTTTTGCATCAACAGTAATGCGCTTAGCCATATCCATGTCAGCAGACTTGTCAACATAAACATGGCAAATTCCATCTGGAAGCAAACAAAGTGACTTTCCCATTATCGGAACAGAACTCTTGATATCAAAGCAGAGAAAGCAAGTATAAGTAATTATCATGCAAGTAACACATAATTACCAGCATGGCCTAGAACAGGAATTTTTGTTGATGCCTTGATTTGAGAAACGAGTTTATTGCTACCTCTTGGGATAACAAGATCAATCACATCGTCAAGCTGCAATGCAGGAAAAAAACGAAGAACCAAAATCATGTCTAATGTATGTCATGACTTCTTAAAAACGAAAGAGAGATAGAATATAAGTTTCCTAAGATATTCGGCAGTCACCTTAAGTAATTCAGGGATCTCTTCTCTAGAAGTCACTAGTCCAATAAGTCTTTCACCTACACTTACAGGAATGGCCGAGGTAATCACCTGACACACACACACACACACAAAAAAAAAAAAAAAAGAGGAGAAGGTGAAAAAGTTGTCATGAAACAAAGAGAACGTGAACCTCCAGTATAGAGTGTATGAGAACATAAAACTATCAGTTAAACCTTGTGTAAGATGGCGTTTGATCTTTTGGCCTCCTTTCCTCCTTTCAACATGAGGCCGTTCCCACTTCGGACTGCTAGAGAAGCTATCTAGTCATGCATAAAAAATTGAAACGAGTTTGTGAACGATAAAAGTATAATCCAAGGATGGGCACTTCAAGCATGCAGAAAATTGCATAAGTTTACATACAGTGACATGTCAGCCATCATTATCCTCACTGCTAGTAACAAAAACGTGTTGAATAACTACTAAAAAGTGAGCCCTACTAATTCATATTGGGAAGGGGGGAAGTAAAAGGCATGCAGCTGAGTCTCTATTAGTGGGAAACATCAACTTTGCCAGCACCGCATACCTGTACAAGTGCATCAGGTCGTGACTCAAAAATAATCAATACAACGCCTAATGGAGATGATGATTTGTCCAAGATGAATCCATCAGCAATCTGAACAAGACGACAACATTCCAGAGATCAAATCAACATTCCATTCAGGAAATAAAGGCTTATAATTGAACACAGATCAATGAAAGTTGCAAGTACAAATCCACATCTCTATTTCTTCCATTCTTCCAGCAAGTCAGCCAGTTCATTCCATGACTCAAGAAACTAAACAACCACAAAAATATATTTGGCTATACCGTTCAGTGTAATTGTCACTGGACATAGTGATAGTATAATACCCACTAAAATCGTCTCATAGTTCAGAAGGTTTTCTACAAAGAGGTACTTCAAAAGATTCCTTCACAATCTGTTTGTTCCTCGTGTCAATAAAAATTATTGTGCCACATATATTAGCTCTGATTTACTCACCTCCGTTCTTTTTAAAGTGCGACCAAGGGGCTCATCCATGTTAGACAGCACACGAACTGAGTTTGCAAGACTAGAAATCTATGACAAAGGAGTTGTAATTTCAGCAAGAGTACTAAAAAGGTACATGATCACTCAGACTAAGTTGCATAAGTGAGCAAGCTCTTACTTTTCCTGGATTTAAAGCCAGACGAGATATCAAAGACTTCTCATATCCGGCCTGTTGAGCAGCAACCACATCAGCTTCATTCTCAGCGAGGATTGCCTTTTCATTTGCTTCCAGTGCATCAGCTATATCCTGCAATATTTTACTCCTTTCTTGGGAAGACAGTGCCTGGAGGTGAATAAAGAATACATAGTCACATCATTGCAGCTTACAAAATGTTATAGCCAGATGCCCCTCAAAATATACCTGAAGACGTCTGGAACATTCCCTTGCAGCCACTGCCATCTCACGAGCATCAGTCTCTCCAATTGAGGCCCATTTATTGGCATCACAATGAAAGAGTGTGCCTATACGTTCCCCATGCAGCACTTTGATGATGTTATCTGTCGCAAAGCCACTTTACTCCCATGAAAGTGTGCAGTCAGAGTGAGAGAGAGAATCAGTAGCAAGTTTAGGCAAAGTGAGCAAGAAACATTGAAAAATGAGCTTTCACACTGAATGTCTGAAGAACATGCTTCACTGCATATAATACATTTGTAGTGATTCGCATTTGTTTTTCAGCCTTAATTTATTGCATTCCTTTTCAACCTAACCATTTACTGCCACCATCTTGTTCTGCTAACACACCTTTTCTTTTTAAATAACAGTGGTGTGTTGGACCATCTTGCATGCACCTTGTGATTTTTTAACTGAGTACTTACATCATCCCACCAATACATACATAGGGTAAGGTAACTGTGTCCAGCTGGCCTCTGCTAGATTTCAGATTGTAGTCTCCTATGATTTTTAATCCAGTTTCATCAACTGAGTCGCACCTTGGAAAGCTCTTCATTGAATAGTTATCCTTTCTAGCTAAGCTCCGTAATAGACATTTTCACAGTAATTTCACAAGGACCAAAGATGATATAGAATAATCTCTTTGAGAAGCTCATGCAACTTAGCGTAAATTCGATTATAACATTTGGTTTCGATTAAATTCCTTTTAGCATGTTGCCAGTATTCATTTGCGTTCACAATTGAGATAAACCTGAAAGACTTTTAACAAATCAACTATTTCTAACAAAGTTGTCAGGTTGCCTTCTGACAAAAATGAGAGTTCATGCAAACAGATTTTAAGGAGCCAAATTCCAGATTTGAAGACAAAACCTTTGTTCCAATTGCTAAAATTTTGGCCACTTTGGCCTTAAAATGATTTGGGCTCAATTTATTTACTGCAACATTTTTAAGGTGCTGATTAGGCCAAACACGTTTTCTAGGCACTCAATGCAGGGGCAGATCTATGTAGAAGGGTGGGGATGCCATGCCACCGGAGGCCTAGGTTGAAATTATGTTGATATGTATAAAAAATCATATATTTATTAGGCATGCCACCCAGAGAAATGTTAAGAGGAGCCAGTGGCAAAGTTAAGTTTTACATCTAGTTCAATTCCCATTTACCACACTTCCTAATCATTTTCAATAGTATTCCATGTTTAAGGAAAAGATTATTCCCATGGAACCATAACACCTTTGACACCTATATTTAAATGGACCCCTCTCATCTTTTTCCTTTCTTTTAAATTTTCCCACTCTCCTATTTTCTGTTGTAGATCCTATTATTTGTAAATTATATTTTTAAAAAATTGTATCTCTCTAGTATGTATTTGTCTGTGTATTACAAAACCTTGTTTTTCTCCAATCTCTTTTTCATTTTTTGGTTTACAGTAACACCCGACCTCACCTATAAACATGTACCACAAAATACAATGACCTCACATCATTAAGGTAGTGTGAGATGATTTTTTTGGCAATTATGACTTAATTGTAAAAAATTTAAACTTAATTATTTATTGACCTTTTAAATTGATTAATTTCTTTTTTTTCCTTTTTATTAGGCATAAAATATATAGGATTTGATTGAAGTTTGAAATTGTGACAGATCCTCCCAGAACTCTCTCATTTCTTGATTATTCCGACAACTACTTTTTACAAATCTTTTTCATACTTTTTGAAACAAAAAAAAACTACATTTTAGCCTCAACTATTACTTATTTGGAGCATCTTCCTAAGCCGATCTTGATTCCAATTTCATACTAACTGATTATTACTATGTATTAATTTCTTTGTGACACCACCTAACCTTGGGGAGGTACACACAGACGTAATGTCTATTCAATATGCTTGCTTAAACTTATTAACAACTTATGTAAGCACACAAATAAGATACCTCCTAAACTAATAAATGATTGTTTAATTTATCACAAAAAGCGTGAAATATTAACGAATATAAGTAGTTATGCATCACAAAATGTTTCCAAAATATGCTTTGTCGAGTACATTTATAAATAAATTATATATATTTGTAATATTAGTAATATTATTGAAATTTTTTGTTGTACACCAAGTTGTAATTATTTCATTTTTCATTTTCAAGTTGTCTATATAAATCAAAAGCCGAATAACCCAAACTGAACCCAACAACAATATGCCTAGTGTAATCTCACAAAGTGGGGTCCGGGGAGGATAGAGTCTAAGCAAACCTTACCCCTACCTTGGAGTTGGAGAGATTGTTCATGATAGACCCGCAGCTCAAGGGAAAAACAGTCCAAAGAAGAATGGTTAAAGAAATAACGGAGATGAAAAAGTCATGGCTAAATACTACTGACAGCATGGAAAATCATCCAGAACAGTTATCACATCAAATATTTACCCTATTTGAATTGTGTAAATAGCAACATGTCTATGTTCCAAACAGTGCGACACTCAAAACCTCCAAATCATGAATCCGACAATGACTCAATGGAAAAATGGCCATGTCTGGCCCAATTTTTAAAATCTGATTAATTAACAAGCTCAACCCAAAGGATCTTTATAGATACTCAATGCATATCAAAACAAATTTGGGCTTTGGCCCAAGTCAACTGACTTCAAAAGAACATATTTCTCAAATCTCTTTTAGCCCAATTCTTTTATATGCCCTAAGTTACACGGACTCTTCACTTTTGGTGTCGCACCCGTGTCGCCACGACATGGGTGTGGGATCCGTGTCTGATTCGGTCTAGCGATTTTGGGTACTTTGACCAAAATTAATGGAGGAAGTCTGAACAGTTTTACAGATTTCTATAATCAATACAAAAACTAAGGCGCAATAGAAGGAAATCAAATACCTTTTATATAGAAATTTCTATGTCACTCATTTTTCTATTTAATGAACTAAGGATACTACATTTGAAGCCAACTCCCAAATAGGGTATCCATTTTGATTGAAATGTTGCATCTTTCTATTTAATGAACTAAGTTTTAACCTGACATCCCATAGATAAAAAGGGAAGTATTTGTTAACTGTTCATACTTCTGAAAGTTCCCAGTTTCAAGAAAAAAATGTTTAATACTTCTCAAAATGCATTCTACACAACACGTGATTTGCAATGCAGAACTCAGTTTACCTAATGTTCTTTCTTGCTTTTGCTTCTTTTTCATCTTATTTTTTACTTTTTCTTCTTTCTTGTGTGCCTATTTGTGCTTTCAGCAGACCAATATCATGTTTTATCATAGTACAATGACATGTTTTTCACTTTCAACTCCAGTAAAATACCTCAGATTCTTCTGTCTCCCCTACTGTAAGCTATAAATGCAACTTCGATGCAGACTCAATGACAGCATTTTCCCTTTCAGCTCCAGTCAGACACCTCACATTTACTTGTGCATCCTCAACTGAACTCTAGATTCAACTTTGATTCAGACTCTTTTGCTGCACACCACCCTAAATGCTTCTCTTTGGACAGTTACATTGTTTTATTGACAAGAAAAAGGGGAAAACACATAGACAAGAAGCATCAAAAAAATTTATCAACTCGTTTAAGAAGACATCACTTAAATATTTTAAATAAACATGTGTACAAATGAAGTACATAAAAATTAAAATTTAGAATTGAATAAATACTAGTATCATACCTGGTTATGACAACAGGAATGCCAGCATAAGCAGCATACATAGCAGCTTTTACTTTGGCAGTCATGCCTCCTCTTCCCACCCTGGACTTGTCTCCAAAAGTAATCACTCTCTCATGTGTCTCCTTAATGTATGTGTAAATCAACTTTGAATCTGGATCACGGGGAGGACCACTGTAAAGACCCTCTACATCACTCAACAGAACTAGAAGATCAGCTTTTAATTCCAAAGCTAGAAGAGCTGCCAGACTGTCATTATCCCAAAATATTCCAGAAGAGTCCTACAAGGAATGTTCATCATTACAATTTAACTATGAGCAGAAAGAATGATTTTTAATTAAAATAGTGGATACAGAAAACTTGCATGAACTCGAAATCATATTACAGCTACAAACTAAACCTCATCAAAGCAAAGATGAAATTTATCACCAAAGTGGCAGGAACCAACGCTAAATGACGTACATAGCCACATGCACTATCTCAATTCATTCCCCTCCCAATCCCAGGAATCAACACTGAGAATAATTACAGAGAACTGATGGGTAAAAGCCTAAATCAGATAGTATACATCTATATGTCATATATATAAATACATATAATTTCATTATGCTTTGTAAGTTATAACAAAGCATAATGAAGTTAACATATAAAAGAGATGCATGAACATTAGTAACAAAGCAGAAGTTAATATTTGAAAGATATGGATGAACACTAGTTAGGGAATTTCTACGCCCAACACATGGATTGATCTAGACACATGTAAGCAACAGATCAGGCTCTACAGCAAGAAACATTGTTGATCTATCTACTAATAGAGGAAGTCTTCACAAGGAGCAAGAGGGTAGCAACTACATAGTAAAATCAGAGAGACACACCTCATAAGGAGCTCTCCGCGTACTGATAGCATCATTCTCATTGAATATAGGTATAACTTTTAGAGAAAGCAACGAATTTACTGTGTCATTGAGTTGTCTCCTAAAATCTGGATCTCTAAAGTCATTATCAGTCACCAGAAGCTGAGCTGATGTCACATCCAACTGTATAAAGATGGCACAAAGAATAAAAAGTCAGTAGACAATATTTTCAGCTGAAGACATTTTTGTGGTTATGATAGGCATATCATGAGTTGGACCAAGCAGAAAAGTTCCAAAAACTGTGTGTCAACCTGACTGAACAAAGAATCATATAGAGCCATGAGGCCATTCTGGCCCACAGCAGCACAAGCCTTGCCATCAAGTTCAGTTTGTGGCTTTTGAAGATCAAGAAAACTGCAAATATGATAAATTGCAAGTTAGTAGTAAATTACAAGTACTGGAATTCAAATCCTATCATTGGATCTTGTCACCAAGGATAAAAGATAAGAGTTTATTCCCCTTTTCAGTAATACACCAAATCAAAATACTGTTACCTTTGTCAAAAAAAAAGAAAAAGTAATACACCAAATCATGAAGTAATCTTATTGATTCTTCTTCAATTAATGTCTTATTTACAAAGAGGCATTTGTATAGTTCAGTACTTCATAACCTACATAGATATGAAAAACGAAATGAATTACTACCTAAGATCCAAATTCTATGACACTCTTTCCATTTAGAGATCCCAAAGTGACTGACACTATAATATCTCTATAGAAATTTCAAGAACTCAAATTTATTAAACTATTCAAAGTATAAACACTAATGTGGTGTTTTTCTATCAAACCAACTTTCCTTATATTACTTTAATATTTTTCTTCTACCGTCACTAATATAATGTGTTAAATTAGTAACTTAACTCATGCACAATTTAATATCAACTGCAAATGTAACCTATCTACAAGTAAATAACTTTTTTGACAACAAGGACATAGTAGAAACCTGCTGTTGAGCAACTTCCTATATCTAAGCCGCTGACGACCAACACCAACAGCACCAGAAGTCACCAAAATAACTTCATACCCTTGCGAATTAAGCTCCTGAAGCTGTATGCAGCAAATCCACTAATGTTTAGAACAATGCAATTGATACCAACAAAGAATTTTAACCTATCAAAACAAAATTTAAAAATCCACCTGCTCACAGAGCGCTCCTAATCTTCCAAGTGCTAATCTTCCATCAGCTCGAGTCACAACTGCAGTCCCAACCTTTAAAAATAAAATTTTGTCAGCGAAAAGCCTATAAGGGGGGGAAAACAAAGGATACACATTGTTGGTTTCAAAAACTAACAAGCAGGTCACTTGTATACATTAAACACGGCTTGAAACAGCGTGAAATTACAGTCAATGTATTTAGTTTGTGCAAGTGAATAAAAAAATCAAATCCTTCTAGGGTAAACGATTTTTTTTCCAATCTGAAAAGCAAAAAGGAAAAGAAATTGGAGGATAAAGTTGAGACCTTGACAATGAGTCGTTTGACGTTCTTCACAAATGCTCGAGTTGAATCAACTGTCTCCATTTTTAGGGAAGAAGAGAAATGTAGGAGCAGAAATGTGCAGTCAACTTCCTTCACCCACTTTTCTAGTCTAATATGAGTTTGGGATTGTGGAAATGCTCACCACGTTTTATACTGGTTTTTTTTTGGATTTGTCCAACTCAGTCCTTTCACTTTAAACTTGTTTTCTTTTTTGTCCAAATCACATAGTATAAATTAGTACAGTATGTCTTTTCTTTTCTTTTTTTAGTTGATATCTAAATTATTATTAATTAGTCTGAGAAATACATTTTTATAGTAATTTTTTTTTCTATTTTATGTGTGATTTTTTATTTTTTGAGAGTCAAACAGTTTAATTTGATTGGACATTTGCATATGAAATTTTCAATTTTTTGAAATAAATTTATATATTTGTAAACTACGTTAAGAGTACTATAAGTCACAATAATTGAAAATTCAAAATGTTAAAATGATCTATGAGAAAATTACGGTCAAAAATACACTTGTTTGAATCTCGAAATGCGAAAAGTGTCACATATAATGGAACGAAGGGAGTATACTTTTATCTTTTATTTGCGAGATTTTATCACTTGTCATTTCATATGAATAAAATATTTCACCTAATCAAAAGTTAAACAAACTAATACTAATTAAAAATTAAAGATTCACGTATTATTATACCCGAAAAATTAATTTTTTTATAAAATAAAATTTAAAATATTTTTCTCACCCCACCCCCATCTAATTTTTCTCACCCCACCCCCATCTAATCTTCCGCTTCTAATTTATGTTTACTTTTATTTTCATTTGTCTCCGTCGAACTCTTCGCTCTTAATTTATTTTAAATTCTATTTCATAAAAAAAAATTGGAAATAGTAGTACTTTATTCTTTAGTTCGTAACTAATATCAATGGTTTGTTTAATTTTTGATAAGGTGAAATATTTCAATCATGTGAAATGTCAAGTGATAAGATTTTTGTAAGTAAAAGAGAGTGTATTACACAAATGTATTTCTCAAACTAATAGTGATAGTTTAGATATGATACACTCTCAATAGTTTAGGTATGAAATTAAAAAAAATAAATAGTTTAAGTGTGTTTTTGACTCTTGTCGTTTTTTTTACCTACCATTTTTTTTTACATTTCCTTGTTTTCTTTGGTTCACTTTTACTTGTTCGTCAATTTAAAAATATTTTGTTTCTTTTATGAATGATAAAGTAAAAGTAAATGGAGGGTATCAATTTTAACACATAAAGAGGTCGGTTTGGTGTGAAAGATAACATCAAATAGCCATGAGATTGAATTACAGTGTCACTTAATTTGTTGTTTGGTTGGCAGGTCTGAGATAACCTATCACGAGACTAATATATTAGTACTGAAATAAGTTATCCCTCTCCTTGGGTGGTATTATAGTAAATGACAAAGGTGTTCCTTTAAATCATTATTATACATCACTCTTCACATTCGTGAAATGTATTTTTATAAGTAAATAACATGTTCTTAACATTTATGGAATGAATATTATTTTGAAAAAAAACAAATCAAACACTCAATAAGAATTAATCTCAGTATAATTTATCTTGTCATAACTAATCTCAACATAACTTATCTCACCATAATTAATATCATCATAACTTGTATTCAAATCAAACGACTTCAAAGAAATTACTACATTTGTTCACTTCCGTTTATGCATTATTCTATAAATAAGTTTTCACTTTTGTTTGTCACTCTAACATATTAAGAGAAGAAAATTATATTCTTTCATATTTTACCTTAAGTATTAATTATTTACTGAGCAATTATGCAAAATGTCAATCCATAAATTTTATTTAGTGTCTATTTGAAAAGTCAAATGGTAATTGATGTGTCGTGGATATATGACACCTTTAATGCTTAAAATTTAAGATTTTTGATAGTTCTCTAGCGCGTTTTAGGAGAATTAATGTTTCTCGTAGTTGTTTTGTAGTAAACAATTGTTCAATGGGATTTTGAAACTCAAGAGTGCATTCTACAAGCCTAAATATGCATTCACTGCTATTTATGAGAGAACTCCATGAGTCGTAGAAGAATCTACTATCCATAAATGAGTCCCTGAAAGTTGTCGAATCCATTTTTTCCTAGTTTGTTTTGGATATGATTTTAATGTCTACAAATATTTTTCCTAGACATTCTTTTACATGGTTATGTTTGTTTTGGTTCAGGTGATAAAAGTAAAAAATTATTTTGCTTTTATTCTTAAATTTTGGAGTACTACAACATTTTGATTCTAGGTTGTTCTTTTTTTACTTTGAATTTCAATACAAGATTCTGAATTACTACTCAATTCAATAAATTCTAGCATGCAGTAATCTTGTAGGAAAAATAATTATTACCTCAGTACTACGTTCGAAAAAGGAGTAATCGAGAGATAAAAGATCATTTTGAGAAAGTAAAGGAGAGAAAATGGTAAAAGGACCTATTCTTCTCCCTCTTATTCCTATTTTGAATTGCGTTGAGCCGCTAAAGCAGCTGGACAACCTTTACAATGGCATTATCCTCCGCTATAGTGGGATAAAGGTAGGTGGGAAGTAGGGGGGACTTTTGTGCTTTGTTAGTCTAAATTTCCTAATCTGTTATACTTGGTACATAGGACGTTTTAGTATTGTGGAATTCTGTAACGACCTGTTTAGTCGTTTTGAGCAGCAGATTTTATTTCTGAAAAACTGTGTGAGTCGACGGAACCCACGACGGACCGTCATAGGCACGACGGGCCGTCGAGGGTGTCTCGTTCCAAAAGACTTAGATTTCTGAAATTTGGGTACTGAAATCGACTCTCTGAACTTCGTGACGACATGGCAAGACGGACCGTCGTGGGCACGACGGACCGTCGCATGTGTCTCGTTCCAGAACACTTAGACTTCTGAAATTTGGGTACTGAAATCGACTCTCTGAACTTCGCGACGGACCTGCAGGACGAACCGTCGTGGGCACGACGGACCGTCGCAGG
>NC_028644.1:33762353-33780189 GCF_001406875.1 Solanum pennellii
TCATAGATGTTCTTGTGGTGATGACTTCCAGATTTTGGGGAATAATAGATGTTGAATTTTAGAAGTTATTGAATTGTTTTTTATTAATGAGTTTAAGTCTTCCGCATTACTTTCTGTTGATATTATATTGAAATGTTAGGGTTTAGATTGGTTGGTTCGCTCACATAGGAGGGTAAGTGTGGGTGCCAGTCGCGGCTCTGTTTTGGGTCGTGACAAATTCGCATAGAGTTAAACTTCTTTCATGACCTTGTTTGATATCTAGGCAATGATTCATGGTTGGCCTGTCTTTCCTCCAACCTTGTAATCATTCAGGAATGAATGATGAGTAAATTGATATTTATTATAACCACTTGGTCCATCATTATTCAAAATCTACCTCTTGCAAAATCCCAAAACTTTTTGAAATACATTGTCAATTTAAAATTGGGGCGACACGACAAAAATCTCAAAATTCAAAAATCGACTCGGGCTTATGTCATTCTGACACAGCGGAAATATCCTCGATATGGTGGTATGTCAGTCATTAGAGCGAGGTCAGCAGGGCAGAATTTTAAAACACGATTTTTTTATCCTTCGTTTCCGTTGTAAAACAGACAAGGATTACTTTTAAAACCCTTGTACAATTTGGCTAAAAATGTGAGAAACATATATAGTCATATGGCCCCAATTAGTACTGATATTAGAAAATTCATCAAAGATATACAAAATTTGATATATATGTATGAAAAATAACTCTTAGTTTTTCTATTTTATATAATTTCTATATACAAAATATATTTTTTCGATGAATGATGTTCAAATGATCGTCCTTCGCTACATTTGACTATATCACTATCCCTAATATTTCAAATATTTTTTCCATTTCTTAATACTTGTCAAGGTTAAATTTTGGAGAATTAATTTGCTTAGTAAATATTAATTTAATACTTTAAAAGTAAAACTAAGATCATGAAACCTACTGACCAACTTTATTTATTTCATAGAATTTATAACAACTCAACGAATGAGTAACATATATACAATTTGGCTCAAAATTGTATAAACAAAATAGCTTTGAAGTGAAAAAGTGGGACAAAAGGCCCCCTAATCCTGTCATATTAGATTTTTAATATTTTAGCTTCGACCCGCCTTGTCCTATTTAAGCATTATCCTTCCCTCCTCTTCAAGCCTGCCTTGTCCTATTTAAGCATTGACATACCCTCCTTCTTAAGCTTTTGCCCTATCTCACTCTGCCCTAATTGTCAACCCTACAACCAACTTCAAAACATAAATGAAAAAATGATGATTACAAATTAAGAAGTTATTCCTTTTTTCATAAGCATTTAAAAGTATGCTAAATTTTATATATTGCAAACACATTTAAGCAAATAATGTTTTGTAGTTATAATTTATCTAATTATGCTTTATGATTACAGATAGTTTGCTATGAATACTTGTGTTTNTATATATATATATATATATATATATAACGCTAAAGTACGGTAATTGAAATAATAATGAATCCCAGTATTTATGCTAACATATATTTTTGCCTAAATGACTTCTACTACAATAATAACACCATAATAATTAGATTCATCATATTGGATAAGCTTCATTAAAAGAAAAAAATTATATGTTTTATTTTGTATACGTATAAAATATTATACGTTGTACATCATGGATTTATCATAGAACATATACGTTCCATATGTATATTAGAATTATATATGTGTGTGATAATATTTGAATATGTATATAGATGTACAATTTGAATATAATATAAATTATATATGTATGTGAAGATGAAATATGTATGTATATAGATGTACAATTTGTATATAATATAAATTATATATGTATGTGAAGATGAAATATGTATGTACATATATATATATGATTTATATATACAAATATATAAAAACAATTCAATATAAACTATAAATATATGTATGAATCTGTATATATGTATAATGAATATGTGATTTACATATAAAAATATATAAATATGCTTCAATATAGTTAAGTATATACTATATACAGTAATCAGTCACAATTATGTAAATGTACAAATAATAACAAAAAAAGTATATAAAAATTATCAATTTGATATGAACTTTTATTTCTTAAATATAAAATCGGGTACATCAGTCCTTAACCCTAGAATCGATCTAAAAAGCAATTGAATCATCGATAATAGATCGATTAGGTGCACTCATCATCTGCGATGCATGAGTAATAAATCGTACCGATAAAATTCTTTTTCGAAAGAATTTATGGATAAGAACAATAACAGTGACAAGAGTAGAAATAACGACGTCAAAAGTGAGAAAAGTAACTCCAATAGAATCGGATCGTTTAGATGAAAGCCCAAAAATAGTATAGAAACGAAAAAATGAAAAAACAAAAAGATTGAGAAAAGCTATTTGTAAAATTGGAAAAAAAATTAGGAAGGAGATGGGGAATTTCAAATGTCAAAATGGAACTGTTAGAGTATTTTTAAGAAGAGGAATTAAATTTAGTTTGTATAAAATCATATAAGACAGATAAAATTTTTCTTGGTTGGATATACAATGGAACATGAGTCCCATAATTAATGACAAATAAATCAAAACACTAACCACCAAAAGTAATTAATTAAACTACGCCCTCTTTAACTAACATCGTAATATTTATCAAATCATGTAATTTTTCCTTTAAAGTATATATAAAATAAATTAGATAAGTAAGATATGAAAAAGTGCTTGTTTTGGTGATGAGTTTTGAGCAAAGCGATATAAAAGTAAAACTCAAAAAATAAATGACAATAATTAGTGTCAAAGCCTCCCTTATGCCTATCCCAACCCATCCTCAACAAGAGGCGGACCCACATGCACCTGGTAATTTTTTTAAAAAAAATTGTATGCATATAAATAGATAGTGGATAAATGATTATATATTTAACTAATGAATTTGATCGCACTTCACACGATTTATAAGAAAAATAATAAATTAAAAATAATATTTTTATAACTAACATATAGCAAAATAATTTTTAATTCTATTATATTAATTAAAACACAAGAATAATATTTTTATTGGTATGTTATGAACCACATTTTAAAATAAGTAAATTTATATTTCAAATAAAAGAAAAATAAAATAAAATCTATTAAAACTAAAATCATAAAAACACAAACACACAACATATTGTTTTAACAAAGTGAAAGGCATATGACATTATTATGCATATTGAATATAGGCTCTGAGACAATATACTGAAAAGAGCACAATTTTTTTTTCCAAAAAATTGATGAATGTACAATAATGTAATAGTCTAAACAATGATAATTACTCAAAATATCTCTACGAAAACCTCACATAGTTATGCTTTCTAAACTCATTTAGCATACTTCTATGATGATAATAGAGAGAATGATTAATCATCTAATTTAGGAATGATTTCACGAAGTAAGAAGAGTCCTCTAATTGTCAAACAAACATCTAATGTAACAAAACATTGTAAATTTTTTTTATTACTATGGAGATAAATTCTCAACTCCTACTTGTACGTGAATTCCTAATTTATTCCCTCTTACCTCCAATTTTAGCAATAATTTAATTTACTTAAATTATGAAAAATTTACGTTCCTTTTAAAGTAATGTTATATCCAAATTAACATTATTATTTTTTGTTAATCAAATTAAACTAAGCAAAATTAACTTTTCTTTTTTAGTTGTTGTACATTTATAGTCATTTATCATTACTTTTGGAAGAGAATAAATGTTATGAATGCTCATAATGAGGGCAGAGAAAAAAATTTAATCATATATTTGAACAGAAAATGATGGTAAAATTGAAAATTCTGAAAAAATAGAAAAATAATGTTACTAGTCATTGAGGTATGCCACACACGCACGCACACATACACATTTTCTCATCAATCATCTCAATATGTTCTTTGTCTTATGGATGACTTTGTATTCTGCATTAGTTAGTCCACTTGTCAATCACATTTTTTCAACAAATAAAAAAAGAAAGGGAAAAGACATAAATTTCTTCTTGAACTTGTCCTGAAAAGTCATTTACACGCTAAACTATTATGATGACCTATTGCACATCTTAACTATTCAAAAATGAATTTAGTATCACCCTGAGACGTGTAACACCACTCTCACATTATGTGGTATATTACACGCGCTGCCACATCAGCGCTACGTTAGCGTCATGTCATAGATTATACTTTTTAAATTTGTTTTCTTTATTAATTAACATTTCTTTTATTAACTATAGTTTACTCTAATTAATCACAAATTAATTATTTTAATTCTTAAATAATTATATCTTCTTCATCACTAAATCTCATACATTGTCACCCAACACCAAATATCACCACCACTATTATCGATATTGATTTTTTCTTCTTCACCACCTTCAAATTACCTATTTTAATTTTTTCCACCCGCCACCCATCACCATCAAACCCACAAAGTTGCTATCACCACCAAACCCAAAAATTGATTAATAATCAATTTTTTTTAACAAAGTCAAAAAGATTGAAAAAGAAAGTAACAATCAATCGAACTTTTTTTAGATAAAATACAATTATTCACTAATAAATTTATGGGAATTAATATCTGATTGCGAATCAAAAAAAATTATGCTTTTAGATTATGATAAAAAAATTGTGATAAAAATAAGAATGAAGAAGAAGAAGACAATGGGTGGGGTGTGAAGAAGAATAGATGTGGGTGGGGTAGAAAGAGGATTATGAGCCTGTTTGGCTCAGCTTAAAAGCTGGTCAAACTGACTTAAAAGCTGATTTTTGACTTATTTAGCTGTTTGGCAATACTCAAAATAACTTATTTTAAGTTAAAAAAAACTTATTTTAAGCCAAAAGTTAAAAGCTGGGGTAGAGGTGCTTTTCTTTTTTTAGCTTATAAGCTGTTTTAAGTTGACCACATTTTTATCTTTTTACCCTTAATATTTTTATACAATCTCCAAATTACAACGTAACCCTAACATCTCTTTCTTTCATTTTTCCCTTTTCACGTTTGGCATAACAACTTCAGCACTTTTATCCAAACACATAACTGCTTATTTTAAAAATAAGTTTCAGCACTTTCAAAAGTACTTTTTTAAAGCTGCTTTTATTAAGCCCATCCAAACGGGCCCTATAACTTTTTTGTTTTTACTTACTTTTTCAAATTGACATACCTATTTTTTTTGTTTTTATTTTATTTTTTTGCCACATCACTTTTAGAGGTTAGAAAATTCACTTTTGAATAGGATAGATGTGTAATAGGTTACTATCATAGTTTAAGCACGTAACTGCCTTTTCGCGATAAGTTAAAGGAAAAATTATGTCTTTTCCCAATAAAAAAATATTTTAACATACATAATTTCACAATACATTATGAGAATTAAGATAATCAAAAAGTTAATTAAGAGATTGAATATCAAAAGAACTTTAATGAGTGTCATCTCTAAAGAGTGAAAATTATAAATCAACCCACCTTTTGTCCTGAAATAAATAGTATTTTACATTTTTCAAATCTCATTATAAAATCATGTCTATTATAATGACCAACTCTGGAAAAAAAATTTGTTAGACTAAGTTAAAAAGAAATATAGTAATCAAGCTACTACCTGAAGAAAAATACACTTCAAATCTGTATATAATATAAAAATATAGAATATGAAAAGACATAAAATTAATTAAAATATAATTGCTCAAAGACTAATGGAGTACTCATTAATATAATTAAAAAATAAAAAAAATGTTGATGAAAAAAAAGAAAAGGAAGAAAACTTACAGCTAATCATTAATTTCAGAATGGAGAAAAATTAAAATCTCTTAATTAGTGTTAATTCTTAGTCATTAGTTATTTTGGAATAAGAAAACTTACTGATAATAAAATTAATGTTTCATTTTGGTTAATTTTAGTTACCTCCAATTTTAACAATTATTTAATTTAATTTAATTAAGAAAAAAGTTACGTTCTTTTTTAAGTTAATGCTATACCTAAATTAGGAGGTATTGGCTAAAATCATCTCTCTATGACTCAAATTTAATTTACATTCTTATATTATCTAAATGAGCAAAAAACGTCCTTATAGTATACAAAAAATAACAAGAATCATCTTTCAATTCATTTTTGTTAAGAAACTGATTGAACCAATAAAAAAAATTAGTTTGGTCTTGTCTTGCCACGACGAGAAGATCAAAGTTACCTAAAAAGAATAAGGATATGAGTATAATGAATCTTTTATTATCGAAATTTAAATTTGTTGTGTTGTCAGTTTATATGTTTTATGCATCATCAAGTAAATTGACTTGCAACAGTACATAAGTTTTAAAATATGTATACAGTAGGTTCCGACGGTTAGAAAGATTATGTAAAAAAAAAAGTCATTTTAAAAGTATTACGTTCAACTATTTAGAGATTTTTTTGATAAAATATTTAGGGCGTGTGTACCATATATACAATGCAATTCATATTTTATACAATGTACATAAATATCGGAAATTTAGTGAACTTATGTAGGTGTTTAGTTATGAAATAAAATAAAGAATTACTGCATTTGAAAATTTTTAAGTTAGAGTTGTATTTGGCCATATTTTTACAAAAATATTTAGAAAATGAATATATTTTGTCTGAATATGATTTAAATTCTCAATTTCTAAAAAAAACACTTAGATTGACTTAATCACGTGTACATATATTCATTCGACTTGACATATTTTTTGTTGGTGGCGTGAGTTTTTTTTTTAAAAAAATAGGCAGAAGGATGAATCCTGCAACTTTTTGGATAGTTCAAGGATGTTTTTTGTTCGCTTATATAACACAAGGATGTACTCTAAGTTCAGGTCATACTTTAGGGATGATTTTAGCCAAAGACTCCCTAAATTAGCATTATTTTTTTGGTTAATCAAATTAAACTAAGCAAAATTAACGTTTTCTTTTTAGTTGTTGTACATTTATAGTCATCGTGCCATTACTTTTGGAAGAAATAAATGTTGTGAAGGCTCATAATGAGAGGAGAGAAAAAACAAGTATAACTTACATAAATCTCATAGTGTAAAACCTAAATTACATCATATCCCTTCACTTTTCTATTTTACAAAAAATCCCTTAAAAA
This sequence comes from Solanum pennellii, assembly GCF_001406875.1. Taxonomy (NCBI): domain Eukaryota; kingdom Viridiplantae; phylum Streptophyta; class Magnoliopsida; order Solanales; family Solanaceae; genus Solanum; species Solanum pennellii. The sequence goes on from NC_028644.1 coordinate 33,769,456, forward strand.
AGGAGTCATCTGGATACATAATTGATTGTTCGAATACATTAATTACGATACATTATTTGCAGTTGTTGCGCATAAAAAGGAAAAAAAACATAAAAAAATCTAATTACAGTCCCATAATTTATGCTATTCAGTTCCCCTCTTAGTGTCAATCACTGAAACCTAGATCCTACCATAACAAACCAATTCAAAAATCAAAACTCCATATACGTCATAGTTCTTCCTGATTCGTCGTTCTCCGTGTTTCGTCATTTTTGTTGTTTATCACTGTTTCATCGAAGAAACTTTCTATAGCTTAGATATAAATGATACCGGAATGACATGATTGTGGTCGGGAAGAACAATATGGAGGAGTAAACGAATCAATTTCAAGATATAAAGATCTGATAAAATAGGTATGTGATTAGTTGTTTTAAAAATTCTCCAAGCTTCGTCATTTTCATTGTTCCTCGTTCTCATTGTTTTGTTGAAACTTTTTACTAAAATTTAGATATGAATGATATCGGAATGATAAGATAGTTGTCAGGGAGAATAGTACAGAGAAGTAAGTGTATCGATTTCAAGATATAAAGATTTGATAAGAAAGGTATAAGATAAGTTGTTTTATATTGTGAATTAGTATTTTTAATTTTTCGATACATAAGTCATGTTATTGTTCATGATTCATTGTTAGTTACTATTTTATAAATAAAACAATTGCATCAGATGTGTTAGATTATTAGATTTATGTATCATTGTTTGGTAATATTAAAGTATCAAAGACATGTAAAATTCTTCTTTGTTGTTTTGATGTATCATTGACGATGCGAGTAATTAAGGTACAGAGGTATGAAATATATCATGTAGTTGATTTGTATCTGAAACATGAAAAAATGTTGAGAACAATATGGTCTGTTGTGATTAATTATAAGAATGTATCTTCAATTGTTTTTTTTTTTGAAATGATACATTGAATAGTAACAAATTTTTATTGTATCTTGTATAATTGCAACAATGAACAAGGAGAGAATGGTGACTTCTAACATCGCATAATGTATCAATGGTTGCCTTGTTGAGGCAAGACAACTACTTATATTATACTTTTTGGAAGAAGGTAGAATTATATTTAGTTTTTGAAACTACAAAAATTAAGAAATAACTTTTTTACATTTGGGAGGATATTTGAAGAGATTTTGATTGTAGACGCGTCTAAATGTATAAAAGAATGTCAGGACAACCAAGGAAACGAAGGAAGAAAAATTCAGATGAAAAACCAACCGCAAGCACGAGCAGTTATGGACGTTCTGGACAAGAAGGTCACAATCAAAGAGCTTATACTTTCTTTCTAAAAGATTCTTAATGAATACGTTTTTTTAAATACTGTGATGTATCAAATTAATAATTTTCAATTTGTAATATTTTTTTTCACTATTATAGGTATATACATTACAAAGTACTTTTAGATTATTAATTTCTGATACAATAAATTGATTTGTATATCAAACATTTTTTAATTCTGGCTATAATTTAGATTGATAATTTCTAATATAATAAAGTGAATCTGGTACAAGGAATTATGTTTTAAATATACTATTTATATATGTATTATTTTGTATTTGATACAAAAGTAATTAAGATATGTTGTGTGTAGCGTATAATGAAGTGGGAATATGAATGAATCACAAACAAAAAGAATTAAGTTGATACATGCTTAAAATATGCATTGCAGTGGTTAAATATTAAATGTATCTGTAGCTGCTTAGAACTACATAAAACATATGATTGTGCAATTATTTGTTAAAAATTACGAATCAAACATTTATTTTATTGATATTTTTGTATTAGATCATGATATATGAATCATATACTTATTTTCTTTTTGATATTTTTATATCAGATAATAATATAGTATCAAATGTTTTTGATGTATGAAATACCTATAATATATAAAATGTAACAAGGTACTAACAATATAAAAAATTATATTCAAAATAAATAATTTTGTTACAATAAACTATAAAACTTGAGAAAATGTATCTTGAAAAATAACAAACCCTCCAAAATATTAGTTAATGTATCTTAAAAACAATAAACATCAAAAGTTGTATGTGAATCAATACATTATCTCTAATCTATATGAACCAAGTCATCTTGTTGTTGTGGAGTGAAATAAGTCTTCAGTTTTAATAGATCATCGCTATCACTAACATATTCCACTTTGACCTTGTCGAGACCGTACTTCCATAATAGTGTTGCAAATCTTGTGCGAGGTAGTCAGCTCATGGATGTTGACTTCATCGCTAAAGAATTCAGCAAAGGCAACTATAAATATTCAACATTCACTATAAACATCCTGCTGGTGCATTATAAAAATGAATTAAATTTGAACAAAAAAGTTAATTACATGATACATTATAGTAACTACAAAAATCTTATTCTTTAGTTAATATATAATGATTAAAAAATAATAACTAATACTCAATACCACTTGATAATATTTATATCCGATACTAAATGAAACATCATCTATTCATTATATGTTATTTAAATATCATGGTTAAACTATTTTTTAATATGATACACTATTCTGCAAATTACATCTCATCAAAATAATTTCTACTATATAATTTGATAGATTAATGACAATAATTCAAAAAACAAAAATAATGAAAATTAAAATTTTATGTATAATTTAGTAAGATTTAAAGCAAGGTACAAAACAATATGATAATGTATTATTGTTGTCAACGTATCCAATTTTTTTTTAAAAAACTCAGCTGGAATTATATGAAAATAAAAAAAATGAATCAGATAATAAAAGATATACCTGGATAATGTAAATCTGAAAATTACAGGAGCAACTTTTCAATAGAAGATGACTATAATCATATATTTGACTGTGAATTATAAATGATTTTGTTTTTAGTTTATCATCATCATAATCATATATTCATCTTGTATTAAAGAGTTTAGTTGAAAGAACTATCCATATCCATATGTATCAGGAAAAAAAGATTTTTTTTCTTAAGAAGACGACCATGGAGGAACTATTGCGTTGTTTGAATTGAATTTACCGGAGAGAGAATTTTCAGAGTTGTTTGAATTGAATTTACCGGAGAGAATCCTTTTGAAAATCAAATTTCTATTAAAATTGTAACTAATAAAATTGTGAAGTGAAATTAGGGAGAGATTAAAGGAGCAAAAAAGGGAAGGGGAATCGTGAATTAAGGTTGGGATACTTTTGTATCTGGTTCACTTCAGATTTTGGAAAAAATAAGGGATTTCAGAAATTTTTAAAAATAGTAGGGAATAAAGGAAAAAATAAAAAATAAAGATGTGTATATAGATAATTGGGAAACTTACATAAATATACAAAAATAAAAAAATATTTACCATTTATAGCAATAATATCTTTTTTTCACTTATCACTTTTAATTCATATTGCAGATTTGACATAGTATTGTTATAAATGGTAATAAATAAAAAGTATTGCTAAAATCAGTAATTATTTATTAAAATGTACTAATTTATGTAATTTTTCCTAGATAATTTATCCAAACAAAATTAGTCACACTTTAACAGAAAATGAAGGTAAAAATTGAAAATTCTGAAAAAACAAAAAAATAATGATACAGGTCACTAAGAACCCGTTTGGATGGACTTAAAAAAAGCAACTTTTAAAAAATACTTTTGAAAGTGTTGAAACTTATTTAAGAATAAGTAGTTATATGTTTCGATAAAATTGCTTCAGTTGAAAAAAAATTGTTGATGTGTTTGACAAATAAGATCTGGTAAACACTTTTTTATCAGAATGCCTGAAATACCTTAAAACTGTTAACATGATAAAAAAATTGATTAATTTAAGGTTTTTATACATAAAAAAATTAAAACAAAACTAATTTATATTTTACATCCATAAGTAATAATATTTCCTATCATTCACATATTTCTTTATCATCACAAAATTCTTATTATAATAATAATAATAATAATAATAATAATAAAAACAACAATAATGATAATAATAATAATAATATAAATATAAATAAAAATAATATTAAAAAATATAATAATAATAATAAAATAATAACAATAACAAATAATAATAATAATAAATAATAATAATAATAATGATAAAAATAAAATCAAATAATAAAAATATTAATATTAATAGTAATATTATCAATAATAATAATAAAAATATAATAATAATAATAATAATAATAAAGAATTAAGGGCAAAAATATAATATATTGGTCAACATAAAATGACTTTTAAGTTTTAAAACAAACACCCCTCACCTAACTTTCAACATTTGGCTTAAAATAAATCATTTTTGACTTAAATAAGTCACTTTGATAATTGTCAAATACTCTAATAAGTCAAAAACTGACTTTTAAGGAGATCAGAGCCCAAAGGGCAAAAAACAGATAACAAAAATTCCAGAAGGGTATATCAAAAAATTTTCTAACCAAAATGATAAAATCGCTACTGACATAGCGATTTATTTTGACGGTGTTAAAACAAAATCGTTGCTCGAGCAGCGATATCAGGGGCGAATCTATTAAGGCTCGTGGGGGGCCACGCCACCCATGAGCTTCGACAGAAAACTCTATTTATATATAAGTATTTATATACAACATATGTATAAACAATAAACGTGCCACCCACAAAATAAAAGTAATCTTTGGCGCAGTGGTAGACCATCTACTTGATGGGTCTTACTTCGCGGGATTGATTCCAGTTAGTAGCGCTTTTTGTTTCAATTTTTTTTCAACTGCAGAGAACGTATCCTTTTTAATCCAGAAGGCATATTTTTATTTTTTTTACTTATTAACGTATTATTAAGTATTAATCAATAATTATTTTTTAACTAATTAATTTAATTCTTTGTCTTCTTTTTATATGATTAAATATATGATTAAAAAATGGCATAATACATAAATGTGCCCTTTAACTTGGCTTCAAATCACATTTATGCTCTTCAACTTTGGATGTGCATAAATAGACACTTAAACTTGTATGAAGTTGAACAAATAGACACATATGTCCTACAGTGTATTGTGCCATGTAGGACTCATGTGTCTATTTATTTAAAAGTTGGATAGTTAAAGTGTCTATTTGTGCATTGTGAAAGTTGGAGGTCAAAGTTAAAACTTGAAGTCAAGTTTAGGGTCCAATATATGAATTATGCCAAAAAAAATCTCTTAACCCTTGAAATCCTGACTCTTTCTTTAAACTTTTGAACAACAAAAAATTGTCATTGATTAAAACTTCAACCTTCCGTTCATCTCCCAATCATGCTCTCTCATTCAGCCACAAGACGAATAATTCTATCTGAATCTATAATTGATTTAATCAATGAGTTTACTGAGCATTAGAGACGAATCCAAAATTTGAAGATTTTGATGCGCCAATACTATCTTAATTTAGGTAGTTAACGAAACTTTTACTATAATTAATGAATAATGTAGTATTTGATTAGTAACTAATGACTAAAATATGATATACAAGCTAAACTTAAAATAAAAATAATGAAATAAGTCCTCTAGCTCATACCAACTAAACAAGGGCACCCCTTCGCTTCTTATGGGTGCACTGTTGATTATATCCTACTTTATGTGAGTTTTCACGAGAGATATACATATATACTCGTGATTTATTTTTGAGGTTAACGGATGCACGTGCACCCCTATCAAATCATGTGGGTCCGCCTCTGCTCGGCACCTAGTGACTCTAAATCCTAGATCCGCCTCTAAGCAATATTGCACAATTTTTATTTTTATTTTGAAATCGCGATTTTTGTTATTGTTTTTTTAACAAATCACTGCCAAAGCAGCAATTTTAGTGAAATTTTAATTTTTTATTTGTGTATTTTAAATCGCTGCATTTGCAACGTTTTAGTGAAATTAGTTTTTCTTTTTTTTTTAAATTATGAATTGAAAATAGTTGCATTTGCACCAATTTTAGTTATTTCACTTTTTTTAAGTAAATCACTACAAAAGCAGCGATTTTAATTTTTTTAAAAATTGTTTTGTAAATTCGCTGCAAATGGAGCGATTTTTAGCCTTTTTTTTTACAAATTTTTAGTTTTTCTTTTTAAAAATTAAAACTCTTTTTTTATAAATATTTTAGCCAATTATATTATGATTTAAAAAAATAATTGGCTCAAATATTTATAAAATAAAATAATAAAAAAAAGAAGTTTCAATTTTAAAAAAAAATCCACTAAAAATTTGTTAAAAAAAAAAGAAATAACTAAAAATCACTGCAAAGGCAGCGATTTACAACACCATTTTAAAAAAGAAATACTAAAATCGCTGCCTTTGCAGCTAGGGCTGTGTATCGGTCGGTTCGGTTCGGTTTTAAAGTCTCTCGGGTTGGCTTATTGGTTATCGGTTTGTAGAGATGGCCTGATTCTCTATGGCATGGACGTCTTTGATTGGATGGAGACAGATATATTAAACCGTTATTGAACCGTTAAGATATTGAGTAATCAATTATTGGTTTATCAGTTTTTCATCGTTATCGCTTCGGTTATCGGTTTAACCGTTAAGATTTGACACGAAAGAAAAAATATTAAAAATCACTTAGAAACAAGGTGACAAACCAAATAAACCATGCACTCGAGTTCACAAGTTACATCTTGCTCAAAAGCAAACACTTTTACATCATAGAATAATCAAGTGTTTGAGACATCCAAAAATAAAAGTAGGAAATTAAACTCTAAGTCGAGGATTTTATATACCAAATGGTATAAATATAATTATTTAATTTACTATTGGGTTATCGGTTAACCCGTTAAGAAAAAAACTTTAAACCGTTAAGAACCGATAACCCGATAACAAAAAAATAAATCAAAAACCGTTATCAAAATCACTATACCAATAACCCAATACTATAAACCAATAACTTTTTTATCGGTTCGACTTATCGATTTCAATTCGATTTTGAACAGCCCTACTTGCAGCTATTTACTAAAAAAAAAAAAGCTGCAAAGGCAGTAATTTACATTTCATAATAATAATAAAAATACCAAAATCATTGCAAATGTAGCGATTTTACCGTTTTGATTAGAAAATGTTTTGATATACCCTTTTAAAATTTTTATTAATTTTTTTTGCCCTTTGAACCCAAACTCAAATTTTAAATTAATTTTAATTAGCTTTTAAGCCCATCCAAATAGCCTCTGAGACATGCCATTATCAGGAAGTTGATATTCAGCTCTCTCTATATACATATTAGCATCCTAATAAGTAAAAGTTGCCCACTTGCGGCGTGATTGCGCGAGTTTGATTCCCTATAATCAACTTATTCTTTAAAGTTGAACTTTTTCAAAAATTGCTATTACTAATATATGTTTTTGCCACCTCATCTGGCCCACTTGCATAATTCTAAACAAACTAGAAAATCTACATGCAACTTACTATTTTAATTGTAAATGATGAAGATTTAGAAGAATAATTGTCATGCAATTTCATTACGGCTTAACCATAGTGTAGAATGTTGGTCTTCCTCCGATTTTTTTCTTTAGTGAGGTTATAGCTTTGCAAAACAGCAGAAACATTGCTATTGAATGGATGATGGAGATTGTTAATCCTCGGCTGAGATTAGATGATAATAAGAAAACTTTGATCCTCAATATTTGTATATAAATTCATCATCATTGAAATAGAACCTATATACTCACATTCTGCTTATAGAATTGTCATTGATACTGCAGCAGATCGGAGCTTCAAACCATCCTCGGCCCATTTGCTTTCGGGGGCCGTGGCACCAGCAATGACGGCCTGCAAAACCAAATTGGAGATTTCAAATTATTATACTACAACATAACCATTTAAGATTGATGAATACATAATATAGGGTAGGGTACAACAATTTATTAATATAGGCGATCAAGCGTATTGTTAATATACCTTTCCACTGTTAACAGCAGCCACTAATGCAACGTGTTGCTCATCTCTCACAAATTCATAAAAATAGTATGTCCTGAAAAACAAAACATTAATTCTACTGAATTTTTAAAGTCAATTATTGTAATTAAAGGGGAATGTATGTTTCATGACTGTCAAAATGAGAGACGATTATACAAATATCTCCATAATTTTACCAAATATCTCCATAATTTTACCTAGCGGAGAGAAAAAACTCGTACTTTCCTTTTGATTAGATTCAAAAATAAGAATTAGATTATTGCATTCAGAGAAATAAATCATGATTGTCGAAATGAGAGACAACGTTAAAAGTATTTTTATCGTTTTATGTTGCAATAAGTATAAAAAAACTCGAAAGAGAGGAACTGTGCACAATATCGTTAACTAATAAAAAATGTACTCTTTCGAATAACTTAAGTTCTTAGATGAGATGGTCACATCTTTCAACATGGTATCAAAGATGTCTTGGGATCGAATCTCACCCCACACAAACTAAAAAGAATTTTCACCGACATAGAATCTCACTCACCGCCACCAAACTAAAAAAAATAATCAAGACAAAAGTCCTAAGATCGAATCTCACCGCCACCCAAACTAAAAAGAATTTTATCAAGACAAAAGTCCTAAGATCGAATCTCACCGCCACCCAAACTAAAAAAAAATTTCGTCCGCACGAAGCGTATTGAGAATATCATTAACTAATAAAGAATTTTCGCACGTACGTTGTTGAAAATATCATTAAATAATAATAAAAAAATATATGTTATCTCTAACATCTTTAAGATTTTAGACACGCTTCAACATGAAAATCTTATAACGGGGCCAACTTCAAAATATGCCATTGATGGAAAATCTTTTAGACCAAAAAACGCTTACTGTAATAGACAAAATATTACAAAATTTTAGACTTTAAGTTATTGTTAATTCTGTGACATATATATAATTAATTAAAGTAGTCATCCTATAAAGATGTTTGTATGAACATACCTGAAACCCTCATCTTCTTTAATTTTTATTGTGCGGACAGAATATAGTGTTGAGCCAGCTGTCATACTGATAATCAGTAATTAAGAAAGGGAGATATAATTTTACTAAAGATGAATGTTGCAAAACAAAATGAATGTGCCAAGGCCATTTGCAATTATACCTGGAACAAATATTTTTGCTGCCTCCTTAAGTGAACCTAAATCAGTAATATCTTTAGCCTGTTGAAGTTGTATAATACAATCATCAACTTTTTTTACATCCACAAAATAAAGATTGAATTAAGTAACTATATTGCCCTAACACAACACAAACCTCTAAGAAAGTGATCTTCAGCTGATTGGATGGACGAATTATGACACTTAAAACTTCGGATCTGTATATCACAAAATAGATAATAATGTATTAAACTAAACGAATAATTATAATAATCATCAAATTTGTTTAATTGTAATTTGCATTTCATAACTTACCAATATTGAAAATAAAATAATGATTATCATACTCTTCTCCAACATGAGCAGCCCAATCTGATAATTTTTATGTAATTATATTATGCAATTTCCATTACAAGTCATGAATTGTTGATTTCTATTTTTTTGCAACAAATATTTTTTGTGGGAAAATATAAAAGAATCTTCTCATAGAATTAATTAACAATAGATAAAAACTGCTCCTTAAATAGTAGTCTTAGGTTATGTATAATATGGTAAGTAATTAATTCCAATAATAAGGTAAGTAAATATTTATAATCAAATTTTATGGAATATTTAGTATGCTTTTTCTTGCTTCACGAATACAATGCATTTAGAATTGTCTGAATATAAGATGCTGTTTCGAAGTTATAAAATATGTGGAATAAAAATGCCCGTAGTTTGATTTATAAATGTCTTTTAAAGTCAATAAGTTTAGTAAAAATACGTATTTTTATCATTATTTATTTAATGGGTTAAATGTCTTTTCCAAATAAATAAATTATTTCTTTTCATCTTACACATTCTATTCTTCATGATGATTTTTTCACTTAGGAAATGTTTCTCCTACTTCAATTTGAAAAATATTAAGAAATGAAAATATTTTTTTTATCTTATAAGAAATTATTTGTTATTATGTAATGAAAATTAATGAAGTGATTACTATTAGGGCCCATAATAATTACTATGAGAGCATCCTGATAAAAATATTACTTTTAGAAAATCCTACTCTTGTTTTTTTTTTTACAAAAAAATTCTTTGACTAATAAATAAATAAGAAATAGTCTTTTTTTTCTTTTTAAATCGCATTTTAAATGTTAAAATAGAATTACTCCATATACCATTTTAACTGATAATATAGTGCATAAGATCATAGTAATCTGTCATTAGTTTTTGTTATGATGACGATAACTTTTTTAATAAAATAGAAAATATTTTTATTTCTTATATTTTCCTAATTGAAGTTTGAGAAACAATTCTAACTAAAAGATTACCATTAGGAAAATAATGTGTTTTTAAGGGTGTGTTTGGTATGAAGGAAAATGTTTTCCATGGAAAATGTTTTTCTGGAAAACAAGTAGATCTTTGGCTTATTTTCTCATGTTTGGTTAGTGAGTAGAAAATATTTTTCGAAAATAATTTTTAGTGTTTGATTTATGAATGAAAAATGTTTATGAGAGACATCTTTTATTTTTACTAGAGTAGAAAATAATTTATGAAATTGAAAATTTTTTTTAAAAACAATTTTTATTTGGGGTGGTGGTGGGGGAAGGGGTAGGAGTGAAAAAATAAAAATTTAAACTTAATAGCATTTTTAAAAATCAAAATTAATTTTTTTGGGGGTTGGGGGTGGGTGGGAGCTG
>NC_028644.1:33780251-33786469 GCF_001406875.1 Solanum pennellii
GGGGGAGGGGGGCTGGCCGGTGGTGGGTGGGTGGGGGTCAGGAATCGGGTAAAAAAATAAAATTTTCATTTTTTTAAAAAAAAAATTGTTGTTTTTTCCAAAAAAAATGTAATTTGAAATTGGAGGAGAGTTTTGGAAAATATTTTCCTTAATTTTTGAAAGAACTCATTTTTCTTAATTTTGAGGAAAATGAGTTGATTTGGAAAACATTTTCCAAAACTTTTGTCCCAACCAAATATGAGAAAATCGAAAATATTTTCGAGAAAATGTTTTCCTTCATACCAAAAACACTCTTAAAAAATAATACATTTGTCTGGAAAGAGATATTTTTGACCCATAAATTCATTATAATAATATTTTTGAAATCAAACTATTGGTGGCATATATATATATATTTGGATTAGATTATCGACTGAGGACATTTTTATTCAGTTACATAGTTTAAAAATATTTTTGATTCATTAAGTAACAATAATGATATTTATGAATCAAATTATTGATGACAAAGATATTTTTGGACCATACTATCAAGTGAGAACATTTTTATTTATTTCACATAGTTTGTCAACATATTTTCATAATATGGAAAACAAAATTTAATACAAGCATAAAAGTTGAGAAAAAAAATGATTGGAAAGCATTACTTTAAGTCAAAAGCTAAAAATTAGGTGAGAGTGTCTTTTTTTTCAACTTAAAAATTATTTTATGTTGACCAAATATATTATCTTTTTGCCGTTAATTCTTTTATTATTATATTATTATATTATATTATTATTATTATTATATTATTATTATTATAATTTTTATTAATATATTATTATTATGTCATTATTATATATTATATATTATTGTTATTATTATTATTATTATTAATAATAATAATTTGTGATGATAAAGAAATATGTGAATGATAGGAAATATTATTACTTATGGATGAAAAATATAAATTTATTTTGTTTTAATTTTTTTACGGATACAAACCTTAAATTAATCAACTTTTTATTATGTTAACAACTTTAAGGGTATTTCAGACATTTTGATAAAAAAAGTGTTTATCCGCACTTATTTGCCAATCACATCAACAACTTTGCAGTATTTTTATCCAAACACATAACTACTTATTTTATTATTTTTTTAAGCCAATCCAAACAGATAACTACTTATTTTTAAAATACTTTTTAAAAGTTATTTTTTTTAAGTCAATCCAAACGAACAGTAAAGCAAGGAAAAAATTGAAATTGAATTGGAATATGTACCCATCAGAAGAAGCAAAACGTGCTGCAAATTTTTTGGGCTTAGCCTTATCTCCATATAGTGATAGGCCAGCATTATAATCCTGGAAAAATCATGTTAATTAATCAACCTTTTGTGTTTAAACATAACATTTCTCATTAATATATTATTTATGTTATCATTTCATAGTCTCTCTAGTTTGTACCCGACTTTTTTGATAGGTTATTCATTCAAAATATTTACGTATGACATTATAGAACGATAAAGAATAATGATACAATCAAACCAAACATAATATTCATTAAAAAATACAATACATTATGAAATCATACCTAATAAATGATAAACAAGTGTATAGAAACCAACCAAGGATCATTGTTTTAAACTAGACATGAATTGATAACGAGGTGAAAAAAGAGCAGGGTTCGAAATTATAATTTTAATGTAAAAAACATTTTTACAATCTCTCTTTTATCACTGAACCATCAATTAATTTGATTAGAATCTCACAAGTTAATATACATATATTAAATTTTTAGTATAGATAACTTATGTTAAAAACAAACAAACTAGTTTGTCCAAATTCACAAACATCACTTATCTCTGCCTCTAAAAAAAAAAATTAGGTGTTGCATAGTAGTAAAGGGGCCAAAAAGGGAAAGGAGCATACCTCCGGCTCAGTGAGGTCCTGAAATTCCGGTGGAACACGAATAGAAAAGCCGTCGCCATAGAATTGGAACCAAGACTTAGTATTGGCAATACCTGAAAGAAAATTATTGGAATTGGTTTGGGCGTCGGATTTTGGAATTAATTGAGAGAGCAATAAATTAGAACCAGTGAAAAACACTTGTCTTCTCGAAATAGAGTTAGGTTGGGCACACATTGAATTGGGTTTTTGCAAAGGTTTTGGTGGGTGGATAGACACGGACAGGGAGAGGAGCGTGGACATGGCCATGAGAGGGTGAAATTGGGGATGCTATGCTATTACATGGTTGCTAATGGTTTAGAGATAATGTGGGGACACCTAACACCCTTTCCTTATTATTACTATACTATTATCGTGGAAAACTTACGTGGAAAAATAAATTTATATCAATAAATTATTTAAAATAGCTATTGTTTATTTTATTTATCATTGGTCATTTATTTTTTGTCATTATTATGATTGTTAGTTTTGTATAAACGTGTTTTTTGCTCCTTGCAAACCTCCGTTCACACACTATTTGTGAGAGTCTCTGCAAATTTATTTTTTTAACCTTTTTCACTACAAATTCAAAATTCAATCTTTGCCTCTCAATTTGTTCTTTCAGATTTTTCAGCTAATTGTTTTCCCGATTTCATGCTTATTTCATTATTTTGTATTGTATATTATTGCAATTTTTTTTGTTCCTTTTCAGTATTTTTGTTTTATACATCCAAAATCATGGATGAAGAAGAAACACCATCTAAGAGGGTATACAACCGAATCAATAATTTTTGTATGTTTTCCAATCTTTTTCTTTGCGTTTAACTCCAGGATTTCGAAGAAATTTCAGGATCCTTTGCTAAATCTCGAATTAATCAACAAGAAGGTATGTTAAAGTTTGGTAATACCCATTAAGAGCAAGAAGTCATGCATGTTGCAAAATTTAAAGGGAAGAACAAAAAAGTGGATAAACATAAAGAAGACAAATTTGTTGATGTTTTTACTTCAAAGAAGAAGCGTAAAGTAAAAGAGATTGCATCTACAAGCAATAAACAAGACAAATCAGTTGAAGTTTTGATTTCAAAGAAGAAGCATTAAGTAAAAGATATTGCATCTATAAGTAATGAAGAAGATGCCCAATCTTATTCAATTGAACAACTACATTTTGAAGAATTAAGGTAAACTGTATATGTTTGAAGTTCAGATCTAAAGTTGTATGCATATCTTTAACTGTTTGAATATATTTATATCTTTATATACAAAAATGAAATTTTATATTTCAGTTGTTGTTGTCATTGTTATTGTTGTTGTCATTGTTATTTTGATATTTGTGTTATACTTATTTTCAAATTGTATACTTTTTTTTGTTTCACAGTTGTATCCATATTTGTATAACTTTGTATTTGTATATAGATATTCACTTTGTATAACTTTGTATTTGTATATAAATATTTATTTTGTATAAGTCTGTATTCGTATATAGATATTCATTTTGTATAAGTCCGTACTTGTATATAGATATTCACTTTGTATAAATTCGTATTTGTATATAGACATTCACTTTGTATAAATCCGTATTTGTATACATATATTCACTTTGTATAGTTCTATATTTTTTATACTGTTTTTGCTATATGTCTTGCATAATTATACATTTGAAATTTTATAATACATTTAAATTATTTATTAGGGAGTACAATTTCTTCTCAAGGAAGATGCACTTTACGCCCCACACATGCAATGATATATCAATATTGGGGTAATGAATCAATTACGCTCCAAATTGCCTGAAGTTGCGTTCAATCAATTTTGCGCATCATCTTGTCTTTGCTCAAATATCAAGCATGCATTGTAATCATGTTTAAGCACAACTGTTTAAATGTTTTATGTTGCAAGAGGTAGAGGGTAGTTCTTCTAATGCCATTATGATTTACATAAGTGGTACCACTCTACGTTTCACCCGTAGAGATTTCTGTCTTGTTTCTGGGCTTAAATACAGTGATGATCTATCAAAATTTGTGTTTAACACTGAAGAACCAAATAGACTTCTTCAGATCTATTTTTCAGAAAAAAATAGTGTATTTAAAACAGAATTTGTTCAAAGTTTTAATAATAAGGCATGGGGTGACAACGATGATGATGCGTTGAAGTTTGGAATTCTTATTTTATACATTCTATCTGAAGAACCATTCTCTACAACAATTGATGAAATCGACTTTGACTTGGTAGAATGTGAAATGTTAAATTCATTTGTAGATTTTTAGCATTACATATACCCACATCCCCGTCACATTGTGTATCATCATTTTTGTATTGCTCTGATTAACCTTATATTCAATTCTTAGTATCTTCACAGTCACATCCACATATAGTTGAGTTGCAATTATATTATATAACTCTGTAAAAAAGACATTTCTCTTCCAGAATGCATTACCAAGATAGCTATGGAAGACATTCCTGTAAATTAAATATCATTATAAATCAATTTTTATCAATCCATTTATACATATACTAATTAATACAATTTTACAAATAAAAATCACTTTATAACAACTAATTTATACAATAATTAAGACAATACAATTCTTACAATTTTTAATATAATTAATCACTGAAACAACTCAATTATGTAACTACAGATATAAAAGTCTACATTTATATCAACACTAACTTATACGAACGCTAACTCCACATAAACTACAACTATCAATGGATTATACATATTCAAATATCAATTCAACTAAAACTTATTTATGCAATTTTACAAATCTAAATCGCTTTATACAAACTAAATTATACAAAAATTACTGTTATACAATTAATTACTGAAACATCTCAGTTATACATCTACAAATATGAAAGTCTACATTTATACGAACACTAACTTATACTGACACTAACTACAACTATCAATGAATTTTACATATTCAAATCACAATTCAATTAAAACTAATTTATATAATTTTACAAATCTAAATCACTTTATACAACTAACTCTACAGGAAACAATTGAATCATACATTCAATCAAAGCTTCGATTATCGATTATGATTTGATTTTTGATTAAACAGTTTATACAATTGAAGTAGTTTCTTCGACCTAAATATCAATCGATTCAATCGAATCTCCAGAGAATCAAACAGAAAAGAGATGAAACTACATACCTAAATCGAATCGATTCATTGTATTATGTACCTGTTGTATAATCAATGATGAAATCGACGTGGATTCGATGATCTCAGAAGAAAAGTGAGTTGTCGACATCGATTTTGGATTAGAGGTACTCAATTCTGTTGCAGAAGGAAGATATATGAGTATGATTTATAACGAGCGAAAATTAAGGGATTTATATCCTCTGAGATTACCGCCATTTACTTTTAAAAAATTCGAATTCCTTTTGTATAAGATATTACAGCTGTAGCTACTAGCTGTTTATCATTATGAAACTTTAGCTAAATTAAATAATAACTTTAGTTATAGTGGCAATTTGTGAAGGTTTTCCAATTATTATATGCTAGATAATTGAAGCCCTGTTCACATACCCAATATAGTTAATTATCTTTACAAGTTTAATTTTTTTACCTGAATTCAATTATTTTATTTTAATTTCTGAAATTTTCTAGCATTTATAAAAATTACAAAATTTCCCCGAGATACATCTCTCTACTTTGTCGGATACATCACTATCATATCTCGAATACATACATATCCTCTCTCGAATACATCTTCATCCCATCTTGAACAAACCACTATCGTCTCTTGGATACATCTCTCTCCACTCGGGTACATCCATATTCCCTTTCAAATACAACTCTGTCCTCGTGGATTCATTGGTGAGCTATGTGTCTGCAAGTTTCCTGAATTGCACTGTATCATGACCGATGTATCCACCTGTCTGCTGGTGTCACGACCCAAAACGAGCCGCGAGTGGCACCCACACTTATCTTACTAGGTGAGCGAACCAACAATCTAAACCCCAACGTTTACCAGTATATAAATCTTGAATAGTAAATAAAATGCGGAAGATCCAAAACTCATTAACGAAATCAATTAAATAAACTTCTAAAGTATAATACTTATCATCCCCAAAATCTGGAAGTCATCACATCAAGAACATCTATCCTCAAATTACTAAGTCTAAGAGTATTTAAGAACTAAAATAAGTAGAAAGATGGTCCATGTCCGAACTTCAAAGACATCAAGACGTGAAGAAGAGAATCCAGCCCGAGCTAGGAATAATAGCTCACCCTGAAATCTGATGTGCTGAAGACTGGCTAGAGTTGCGGACGAGTCGAAGTCA